>NW_015151331.1:86918-125723 GCF_000732505.1 Cyprinodon variegatus
TATATTTTGATGAAACAAAATGTTTCATTCGAAGGCCTTAAGGGGCTTTTAAACAAAGAAACAAAAGAATTACAAGAATTATAATTACTTACAACTGGGGAGGGGTAGCTAGACTCTACAGCAGGATGGCATGTGCTCCCCTTGCTCCTGTGTAAATTAGCTAGTGAAGGTAGGTAGTAAGTAGTGCATTCAAGGGTTACTACTTTGTCACATTTAGTGTAAAAAGGTTTCCTCTTCCTGACAGCACTATTGGTTAAACTATATCATGTCAGAGTGCAGGCATTGGTGCAGGAAATCCTATTTTCAGAGAGAGGGACCTGAGGTAATTTTCAAGCCCCTTGTTAATGGAAGAAACCCAGGACTTGGTTTGTCCTTGACCTCAATGCCAGAGACAAAGACGTACTGTATACACGAAGAGTGGAGAATATCTGGCATTTTTGTCAGAGAAAAGAACAGAAACTTGAGTGCATATGCCAATGCCTTCCCTGACTAGTCTCAGAGGCTATCATTATTGTTCCCCTACTTCACTGGTGTGGGCATCAGAGGCTCAGCGCAGCCCAGACACATTTTGATAGTAGAACCTGGATCAGGAAAATGATATAATAAAGGCTATAGAGGCTTGAGAAAAGGCCAGAGGTTTGAAGCGGTTGGAGGGTGTCATGCCATACTAATGCTCTGGGTACTTCATCGTTTTCCCATGGATCTAAAATATGCAAGTTAGGTCAACTGGCAGCTTTGACTTACTATTATTAGATGTTTCTACTCACTTTCATATTCACTAAACATTTGTATAAGGTTTCAAAGAGAGATACCTTTATAAAATGCCTTGTGTGATTTTGATTCATAAATCACCAATTAAATTGAATGTGCACAACACAAATTAGTTTACAAAAGGGAATCTGCCATAACACAAACAATATTCACATAATTCCATCACCATCTGTGTTGTGGTTTTGAAGTCAACAAGGATTCTTGAAAATTATGTTTCTGACAAAAACATTTTTCCACCTAAATCTGCTAGCTGGACATATCTTTTTTTTATTTACATCAAAACTTCTAGCATTTAAGCTGGCTGATCCCTACTTAAACAGACACTCTGCTGCACCTCTCCCAAACCGTAAGTGACCACAGACAGGAGGCCTCTGATTGGTCAAATCTACATCTGCTCTTCTCGTGCGTATTTCCTGTTTGGTACCTTACCGCCGTTGCGGAAAACAACTCGTGAAGTTAGACCAGCTAGAAGAGGGAAGTCCGCGAGAATACTGGGACCCTTTTTCCACCTGGATCCCCGCTCTTTTTTGCCCTCATGTCCCTCCGTTGTGGGACAAACTTGCCCCCAATTCCTCACCACCTCGGCCGTATCTAGACCCACAGCTAGTTTGTGATTTTCCCTCTTGCGTTGTGGCGTGGAATAACATAGTGCAGACCACGTTTCACAATTGAGCATAAATCAAAAATGTCTTTGTCATACCTGCGTCAAGCTCACTGCGACACACTGCTGTGGGGAGTATAACCAGCCCTGTGCAGTATGACAACAATTATTGGCCTTTCAGTATCTTGCCTAATGCCTCAAAGGCACAAAAGCTGGAGGGTAACTTCAACAGAGGAATACAAAAATAGGCAGGCAGACAGACACACTGCTTTACTGTAGTAATTGTCTGTATGTGTTGTATTTTCTTCCTTCCAGGGTACCTTGAACAAGGCCTGATGGTGAAGGATGAGAAGCTACTTCAAGAAAACTATATTAAGAGCTTCCAGTTTCGTCTTGATTTTCTGTCCATGGTGCCGACAGATATCTTCTATTTTGTACTTGGACTTGACTACCCAGAGATTCGCATTAACAAGCTGCTGAGAATTGGCCGATTGATGGAGTTCTTCACAAGGACCGAAACTAAAACCAACTATCCAAACATCTTCCGCATTGGAAATTTAATCATGTACATCCTCATCATCATCCACTGGAATGCTTGCCTCTTCTTTTCATTCTCTAAGTCAATTGGTTTTGGAGCTGATGACTGGGTCTACCCAGCCCTTGATGATCCGGATGAGCCTGCATTTGGTGAGCCTATGAGAAAGTATGCTTTCAGCCTATATTGGTCCACACTGACTCTGACCACCATCGGTGAAACCCCACCACCAGCTCTCGACTCTGAATTTCTCTTCCACGTGGTGGACTTCTTAGTCGGAGTCTTGATTTTTGCTACCATTGTGGGAAACATTGCTACTATGATTTCCAATATGAATGCTGCCCAAGCCCAGTTTCAAGCCCGCATTGACAACATCAAACAGTACATGCAGGTAAATATCTAAAAGCCAGGATAGAAAAACTACAAAAATCAAAAAATCTGATGGTATACTAGTAATTTACCTCTTTGATATTGTTTTTTCTTTTGATAGGTTCGAAAAGTCAGTAAAGAACTTGAGCTACGTGTCATCAAGTGGTTTGACTACCTGTGGAATAACGGCAAGGCTCAAGATGAGAGGGAGGTGCTACGGTATCTTCCTGACAAGCTAAGAGCAGAAATAGCCATCCAAGTACACATGGACACTCTGAAGAAAGTTAGAATATTTGCAGACTGCGAAGCTGGTCTGCTTATCCAGCTTGTGCTTAAACTTCGTCCACAGGTTTTTAGCCCCGGAGACTACATATGCAAAAAGGGCGACATTGGCCGCGAGATGTATATCATTAAAGATGGGAAACTAGCAGTTGTAGCCGATGATGGTGTCACACAGTTCGTAGTGTTAGGAAGTGGTAGCTATTTTGGCGAAATTAGCATCCTCAATATTAAAGGCAGTAAAGCAGGCAACAGGAGGACTGCTAACATTAGAAGCATTGGTTACTCTGACCTCTTCTGCCTTTCCAAAGATGACCTGATGGAGTCACTGACTGAGTATCCTGATGCTAAGGCCATGCTAGAGGAGAAGGGTCGACAGATTTTAATGAAAGATGGTCTCATAGACTTGGATCCAGCTAACATTAAGCCTGAGGTTAAGGAGCTAGAGGAAAAGGTCACCAAACTGTACAGCACAATGGAGCTCATGCAGTTAAAGCTCAAGAAGATTTTGGGCAATTACAAGAATGCTGGCACAGCTCTTAGACAACGTATTGCAGATCTGGAGCGCTTGACTGGTGAAGAGGTGGAAGATGAGGATGAGGAGGAAGAAGAAAAAAAAAAAGAAGCTAAAGAGGAAGAAGCAGTGAAAAAAACAGACGAAGAGGTTGAGACGGATAAAGACGCCAAAACAGAGGAAGAGAAGGATGATGTGGCTAAGCTGGAGGAGGAGGAAAGTGAAGAGGGTGAATTGAAAGCATCTGATGAAACTGATGAAGTGAAAGATGAAGAAAGCAAAGGGGAAAAGACAAAGTGAACTTTTGATGTCTGTTCTTGAAAGGATCTTTATCACAAGGAATCACACTTTCATTCTGAACTGACTTCCTTACGAACTTATGAAGTATGATCAGAAAAGACAAAAACTGATATCAAACATCTCTATTAAAACTACGTCATTATACCCAAGCATATTTTGATGAACTGTTTAGTTTTTTCTTATCTATTTCATATCCAAAATATAGTCACAGAAAAAGCTCATGCTTTGTAACAAAGCAACAATTCCTGCTACCCTTATAAGTGCTGTAAATTGCAGGGCAAGTAGAATATGAATCATGCATCACATGCTGCAGGGAAAGAGACCCCTACCTGTAGCTGATGGGAGAAAACTGTATTTTGATGAGACAGGAGCTCTGCATTTGCATTTAGTCATTTGATAGATCCTTTTATCCAAATCGCTTTACCATTTAGGAAACACAATTAAGTTCAGGGCTGACAGAAACACTTTAAACTCACTAAAAGTGTTGAAAACACAAATTGGAGCAAAGGAAAGAATGGAAATCCTCATGAACTGAAGTTTATTTTTTGTTTTTAATAAATGTTCCATCAATATGTTTCTGCTCCATTAGCACATAGTAGATTATTTAACCATTTATGAACCAACAAATTTCACATCGGGTTCTGTTGTGTAATGGCTAGAACTTTGGATCCAGTGATCTGAGTTCAAGAGTCAGCAGAACCTGGCTATGGGCTTTTTAGGGTATTGGCAACCTAGTGGTTTAGGGCATTGCGCTTGGACCTCAGAGTTTTTCAGTTCAAGCCCCACTCCCATGGACTGCCACTCTGGGTCCCTAAGCAAAGACCCTTAACCCTCACACTGCTTCCCGGGCGCCACACAATGGCAGCCCACTGCTCCTCAATGGGATGGGTTAAATACAGAGAGTTAATTTTGTTGCTTTGTACTTGTGACAGTGGAATGACAATAAAGTTGAATTCTATTCTTCTTCTGACAGCAATCTTTACATAAATGTGTTGTGTGGGGATACATGGGAGTAGTTGTTTAAAGGAACATATGGCCAATTTATGGTAGCTGTAGGAAAAATGTGGGATTTACAATGGACACAAATATTCACTGACTTTCAGTCTGGTAGTCACTAGTTGCCAAATGTGGTCTATGAAGGAAGCAGTAAGATGCAGGATAAGATAAACCACATCTGCTGGTAGATTGTGTTTTTAATGACCTCTGAAAGGAGTGTTTTTTAGTCTCCATTTCTAATTAGTCTTTTTTACACACTAAAAAATGTTTGAAATAATGTGATTGCTATAAAGTGAAATAAACCAAGTTAATACGCAGGGAGCTAATCTAGACACAAAAGGATATACAAGTTAAGTGAATTAATTCCTAAAATAATCTTAGCTAATTAACTAAAATACACAGACAAACACATCACAACAAACAACTTACAATAATTACACAGCTGGTTAAAAAAACTGAAGACTCAACTGAGTTTGGCAAAAGTATAAAAAATACTAAATTAAAGAAATAACCTTAAAACCAATAAATGAAAACCAGAACCAAAAAGAGATAATTTCTTAAAAAGAGTCATTCCACTGGCAAATTCACGTAGCTCTTTAACAAATTTCACTTCATCCAAAAGGGATTAAAACCTGGATTTCTCAAAATATAAACATAACAAATGTATTAATAATTTTTTTCCAGTTTTAACATTTACATTTTTTACATTTTAACAAAGATTATGCATTGTAAGTTATTTATACTCTTCAATAATAAGCTAAAAAATTTTGTTGTCATTACAGCATAATTGGCATGTTTCAGAGAGGTATTTTAATGATTTATCTATGATAATAAGCTGCAGGTTTCAATCTCAATGACCTGTAACCCTTTCACAGTTTTCCTCTCTCTGAATTATGTTGGTACTTCAGCTTGGACACTCAAAAATGTAAACATTACTTAAGAATATGTTAAATATAAAAGATTAATCTAAACCTAAATCTTTTAGGGTATAACTGCAAAATGACATCATGAACAATAAAACTAAAAACTACTTTTTATGTCTAGATTTGCCTGATTTTTTTTTTTTTTTTTTTTATAAATTCAGTCTTGTTTAAAGAAAAGATTTGTTAAAGATATTGTGAAATTGTAGGCTCTAAATCCAGTGAAACATACTAATCTTCACACAGAGTGATTGTCCCAGCACGAAATGTTAAAAAGAGAACATTTTGGGGTTGAGACGATTTGCAAAGGTGAAAGAGCAACCAGATCACTAATTAAATGTTGGTGGAATGTTGCGTGTATATCATTTATGCAGACCTTGTAACTTAATCATGCAAATTCAAACCAGAAATTACTATCTTAAGCCAACTAGCAGTTTTCTTTCAAGTAACTAATGAGGAGGAACAAGTTCAATGTACCGGTATTTATAGATAAGCAAGCTAGAACAGATGGGTTTTGAGTCCGGTTTTGAATAAGGAGAGATAGTCAATACTGCGGAGGTCAGGAGGGAGGGAGTTCCACAGCTGGGAAGCAGAGCGGCTGAAGGCTCTTGTACCCATAGTGACAAGTCTAGCTGGGGGTACAGTGAGGTGGATGGAGGAGGAGGATCTAAGGGAGCGGGAGGAGGAGGCAATGTGAAGGAGGTCTGACAGATATGGAGGAGCAAGATTATGAAAGGCGCTTTGAAAGTATAAAGAAGGATTTTGAATTGTATTCTAAATTGAACTGAGAGCCAATGGAGTTCCTGAAGGACAGGTTTGATATGATGAAAAGAGGGGGTTCTGGTGATTTATTTAGTTGTTTGTATTTTTAATGGGGTTTTTAGCATAATACAGTATGTAAATGGACAGAACTACATGAACATTCTCCCTAATGTTTTTGTCACACTGATTTTCAGGTGGGTATGGTTCATAAATGGTACTGTCTGCATGCATATAAACATATCTCCTGTAAACTCTCTCTACCTAAATCCATTTGGAGGACTTGCAGGAACATGTCTCATGCAAAAACATATCCTGGTTTCTGAAGGATGTGTAAATAGGAATCTTTTTTCAAAGTCCAAAACTAATTATCTGATAATTCTCTGACATTCATGTGAAAACTGCTGTAATGATGGCATGCAAAGCCATGTTTGTGCATGCAAAGCCACGTCTGACAACCACAACCAGGGTGTTAGCATTAGTGCCTAAGAACACTAATGCTATAAACAAAATGTTTAAATGTTTAAATCATAATATTTTTCTAAATCAAGAATTAGTGCTGAAGGTCAAATGCAACAGTTTGTAATGAATAAAGAACCTGTACTTTCCTTCTAATATTGCAACTAGTGAATCAACCAATAATAATGCAGGGATATGAACATTTAAAAATATATGTGGGGAATTTGGCTTACCAAAGTTAAACTCAGCTTCAAAATGTGTAGAAAGAGAATTTGATCACTTTGAATTGAGTATGCGTGATGATGCCAGAAATGCTGTGTATTTTGTAACAGAAGATCATCAATATTCATACATCTCACATAATCACTCGAATTTACACAAAATTGCCCAAGCAATTTCAATAAAGTGGCAGACAGATGCACATCTCTGTTAGGTTATTACATTTTTTTGGCACCACATTAACTAATATTATTATTATGTAAATTACCTAATGATGATGTACTGACATATCTTTTATATATGCATGTATGTTCATGCGCGTTTACTTTAAGTATAAATCTTTGGACCCTTTTTTTAATGGAAATGGGTTTTATATTTTAGTCAACACACTATTTTCACTCTATCTGCAAAGATCTAAGGGTTACATTTCTTACATCCAAAGAAACTGATATTTACTAAGAGCACCTACTCACACCTTTTTAAAACATGTGAAACATAAAAAGGAAACACCAATTCTTCTTTGTGTTTGTATCTCGACAATAAAGAATACATGACACACAGAGATACACCCTCTACAAACAGCATGACAGACTTGTGTCTGCTACTGTGGGTCATCTAATCCCACTAAAGTGACCCCTGGTCCATTAATCTCAAAGAAAGCTTTGACAAAATAAAAACAACCATTTGGTTTAGACTGAAATAGAATACTGATTAGGGCAGAGTTGCTATCAGCATTTAGAAGTGACTCATCCAGGCTTTGTTGTATTTATTTAGGAGGTACTCAAAGCAGGATCACTGTTATGTTACGGATTGGAGGAAATTCTGCAGTTCATGGTCAACTAGAGTATAAATTATAGAAAAAAAGATGTTTTCAAAATAATCCAATCCACTTCTTTGTTCAAATCACATAATAGTATAACTCACCTTAGCAGGATTCAGTTATAAGACAACATCCTTGAGTCTACAGGATTAGTCTTTCAATAAGCTCCCAAACCAAAGAGAGGAAACATGTAAAAGCAGTGTCACTAAAAAATAAAAATTCAAGAATAAGTAATGGGCAAGAAATGGTGAAAAAGCAACTGATTTCTGAATGGAAAGTCATGCTGACTGACCAAAGTCAAACCCACTTTGGAATACTTTTTAATTCGTATTTGTTAGACACACCACAGGTGTAGGGAAAAGGTGAATAAGTATGTCTAAAAAATAATTGTGCATATTTTCTCCAAGCAGCATCAGAATCTAAAATGGTTATATTTATTAATAAAAAAATGTGTGCAATAAATGTTGTGTCTGCATGAACCAGAATGTATGTTTTATTATTCTTTCAATTTAAATTAAGATTTAGCTCTTACTATTTTTGCTTTACTTTCTACCTCAATCTTAATCATGTCATGAAAACTAAAGAGAATAAAACATCAAAGTCTCAGTGCTGCCTTTGATACAGTTGATCAGAATATTATTTTGGAACAACTTGGATATTTTGTAGGAATTAAAGAAACCATGCTAGACTGGTTTAGATCTTGTTTATCTGACAGATTTCAGTTTGTTTACATTAATGATAAATCTTCCTCATGCTTCAGGGTTACTAGGGTTGCTAGGGGCAATTCTCTGTATTATATATATATAGTATGCTCCCAATTGATATAATTATTAGACAGCATGGGATTAATTCCAGATGAAATTAACCCATTACATTGATAACATGCATGTCTTAAAGACACAAAAAGCTGGATGACTCTTGACTGTCTGCTCCTGAATTCAGACAAAACAGAAATTATAGTCTTTGGACCACAGTCTTAGAATAAGTAGCTGATTAGTCCTT
This sequence comes from Cyprinodon variegatus, assembly GCF_000732505.1. NCBI lineage: Eukaryota > Metazoa > Chordata > Actinopteri > Cyprinodontiformes > Cyprinodontidae > Cyprinodon > Cyprinodon variegatus. The sequence goes on from NW_015151331.1 coordinate 95,463, forward strand.
ACCTTCATCTGGATGGGATTAGATTGAATTAATTATAAAATCATTATTATTATTTTGATCAGGACCATTCATTGCAAAAAATGTTTAGAAGTTTTTTCTTTCATCCCTGGAATATTGCAAAAATTAGAAAGAGGTGATGCTGAGAAACTAGTCCATGCATTTGTTACTTCAAGGCTGAACTGTTATAATTCTTTACTATCAGGGAGTCCACAAAATGTAGTTAAAAGCCTTCAGCTGACCCAAAATGCTGCAGCCAGAGTTCTGATGAAAATCAAAAAGAAAGATCATACTTTATTTCTCCTATCCCAACTACTCTTCGTTTGCTTCCAGTTCTCACATATAAAGCTTTAAATGGCCAAGCTCTGTGTTGTATCAGAAATCTGATGGTACCTTATGTTCCTAACAGAGCACTTTGTTCTCAAGCTGTAGGTTTATTAGAGGTTCCTAGAATTTCTAAAACAAGAATGGGAGACAGATTATCAGGCTCCTCTTCTGTGGAGCCAACTATCAGTTTTCGTCTACATTTAGGGGAATGCTTTAGCCTTTCCCTTTTGAAAAAGTTTGTACAGTAGTTAGAGTGGCTTAGGTTATCTCAGTTATCTCTATAGTTATTCTGCTATAGGCTTAGACTGCTAGAGGACATAGTGAGCCCTTTTCATTATTGTCCTTCATTCTGTCTCCTGTTAGGCTGTGACACCATCCTGGAGAGGAATATCAGCTGTGCTGTTGCCATCAACACCTTGTTTATAGATATTGGAGCTTGGACTGTTTTTCAGTGTAGTCCTGTTTCTCTTAGTGTGACTAACTGTATGTGCTCTCTTTCCTCCTCTGACATGGGAGCTGCCTCACGCTTGTCTGCCTGGCTGTCTGTTTCCAGGATGGGGCCACAATAACTGTGGAGCTGGTTGTTCCACAGGTATCTCTGCTTCTTTCTTCTCCATGAACCCCAGTCGGCCTCTGCAGATGACTGCTCACACTAAGCATGATTGTACTGGAGGTTTCGTCCTGTTAAAGGGAACTTTTTCTCTTCACTGTCGCTACAAGTATGCTTGTTGAGATGGAATTGCTTTCAAGTCAATGGGTCAATTTAATCAGCTGGTGTTCCTTAGATATAAAATTTGTAACCAATCTGATTGTATGATCTGGTTGATTTGTCTCTAGAAAGAACCTTGAAATGAAACTGAATTGAATTTAATTAAAACATTGCTTTGGCAGAAGCCATGAGGTTATGTCGCTGACCCTTTGGTTGCAAAGAATGTAGAGTCTCAAATTATGTTGAAGAAAGGGATGTTGTCGTATAAGAAGTAGAAAATGATCTCAGGAACACATCCCTTAACATTGCACATGACATACAATGTATTGAAAGGGTGACAGAAAATATCACATTATAATTTCATTTTATAACAGACACACAAATAAAAAAAAAGTCCCTGAATTAAAGGCCAGTCTGGACCAAAAAATATAGAAAGACTTTCAAAGACATTCAGACAATGGATTTGCAGATTCAGACCCTCTTGCATCAAATAAGTCCTCAAAAATCCTCTTTGCCCTGTGGTGACTGCATACTATCAAAAAACCTTTTCTAAATGCAGACATGTGTTTCATCTGCTTAAACCAGGATGGAGTATTCAGCTAAGCACTAATAGATTCATACTGAAGGCAGAAAACACAGACATATGTCCATTAAAGTTTTTTCAAGTGTGAAAAAAGGTCATGTTGTTTGAAGTATAGTATATTTAGCTTTGATAAAAAGTTAAGCAAGAAGATTTATTTAACTGACAATTCAAATCCACTAATTGTATTCATAGAAAGCTTCTAAATAATGTTTTAAAAGTGCCATTTTTAAAGGCAAAATCAAATAAAAATACTTGTATGAATTGCAGTCTTTCCATGTTCAACAGGAAGCTAATTGTGTAATCAAATATATTCTATGCAATTTTCATAGACCGTGTTCAAATAATGTTGCAGTTAGAACATGTCCTCTGCCAACAATTCATTGATTTTTAGCTGGCAGTCTGTTGTTAGTCAATAGTCCTTTTCAACTAGACCACACAAACTCCAGTTTAAATAGCTGCAAAAAGATGTCCGCACACAATATTCCATTAATAAACATCATTTTTAAAGTAGTTAACAGAATAATTAGTGAATAATTGAGGTCCAGTACTCTTCCATTAGCAGATAAATTGCGTTCCCTTCATATATTAAGGTTATCACAGCAAATAGCCTTGAGCGCTGACCCGAGTTGTGGGAGGGCAGAAAAACAGCCCTGAAGTGTGCTAACACAGGGATATCACTGTGTGTGTCACATCTACAGTTCTGATAATCTCACAAGAAGCATGCTCAGGGAAATATGCAGAAGGATCATTTCAAGCTGGGGCAGGAATTAGCTTATGAAAATCATATCTTCTCAACACAGGGCACTAAAGCAAAGCAATGGCTGGGCAAGAAGCCAACACTGTGTCAAAAGGACTAGAAGCAAAAGCTACATTTTGTTTGCGTTAGATAAAAATAAATTGCGGATCCTATGATTTACTTAATTTTGTTTGTCTTGCAGCACTAATTGTTTTATCATGGTATCTGTGATACCTACTAAAGTGCAAGTAATATATTATGAAATATATTATGAAACATAGGGATACATTATTATTGTACATCTCTTGTTCTAAAGAACTAAGTGAAACCCTACTGCTAAACTGTTCCTACCGTTAATCCACAAGAGTAGACATTCAGATATCTCCCTTTCCAAAACATTTAAATGAAAATGCTGAATTGCCTCCTCAGTTTTAGACAAGTTCTCAAAAGTCATGCAAAGGACCTTATTATTTGATTCAGGTGTATTGAATCAGGGAGACATCTAAAAGGTGCAGGACATCAACCCACCAGGAATAGATTCTTACATCAGTCAACAGAGTAACTGAGCTGTGAGACTTAGACGCTGCACACATTAGAGCAATCAATGAGAAAAGTTGTGACATATTACCTGGTGCTTTAAATCCTCTTTTATTATCAATCTAGTTTTAATCAGTGAATCAATAGCTTGATTTATCTGGTGGAGTGTCTTCAATAGATATTTCTCTCTGGACTGTAACCGAGCCATTTCATGAAATCAAAACACCATAATCTAAACCATTCCATCTGGTTTGGAACCAGATAGTTATTTCTAGATTTTCTTGGTTCTTCTTGTAAAGTCTAATGAATATATCTGATTTATTTCAGCCTCTAACAAGTTTTCTTTATTGACATTTATCCTAAATCCATCCGTCTCATCATCAACTGTAATAAATTTGCTGACTATGCTGAGAAAGAACATTACTATAGCATTATGCTGTCACCATCTTGTTTCCATATTTTCACAACTCTGCTCAAAAGCCATAATTAAAAGGGAGACACAACGCATGTAAGAAGTTTCAAATATAAATTAACTGAATTCATACTAAGGATAAAACCAAAACTGTCAATATGAAGTGAGGAGGTCAGTGAAATCATTGGTGTATGGTGACCTTAGGTGGATGTAGAGTATGTGGAAGAGTTGCAATGTGCCTACAACCATGAAGCATCAGCTTGCCTGAGCCTAAGAGCAGAGACAGATCCTTGGCTCACAGCATTTAAAAAAGCTGAGCACCTTACCTGCTACTCAGGTGTCTGTGTTGCAATAAAGGTAAGTGCCTAACCCAACCACAAGGGGTCATAACACTATCTATGATAAAAATAAGCAAACATATTTAGTTGTTTGTCAACATAAAACAAACTTTATGTTTGTAAATGTTTACAGTGTCTACAAAGCCTGAGGGATACTTTGAAAAGTAGAAAGTTGTTTAGCTAATCTGTGGATATAATTAAAACGCTAAACTGTTGAATTAAAACAAGCCATTCTGTGAGCAACTCATTACTTATTACTATGTCTTTTTTTTAATAACCTGTGGATTAGTGCTCACTATTTCACTATCTGTTTCTGACTCTCTCTCTCTTGCTCTATTTTTATTGCTTTTTGCCCATAATTGTCCTCCATCTCTTGTTTGATCTATCGCTGATATTCGTCTCCACACACTACACAGTTTCTCTTATTGCAATACTAGCCAAACATTTTATCAGAAAATATTAAAACCTCCAAACCTTAACAACAATGTTGTCCTACTTTAAATGTTTTCTCTTGGCAGGGCACAAAATTGTAGGAAAAAAATATTCTCTGCCATTGATCAATTTAACCGAACTGTTACAGGCTTTCTGTTTTTAAGCTTAAACTAACTGTACCATACAGAGGATATCGTCTTAAATAAGCAAACAGAAGGTGATGCATAATTGTGTTAAAAAAAATCAGCTGCATTGATTCTACCAAATTACATCTTTTTTTTTTTTTTTCAACAAAAGGCAGCTATACTGATTTATGGTTTCCATGCCTAGCTATCAGTTTATATTGGTAGCCAGGTCTTGGTGAGTTACAGTTGTTCAATACTCTCTCCACTTGTGGATCTTATCATCAAGAGCTGAATTCTGACTTGATATGTGACATTCATCCCTGTCATTAAGTCACAACTTCAGAAAGATAAGAAGAAAGAAAGAAGATAAGAGCAGAGAGAAGAAAGAAAAAGTGCTTAACACAAAATGCAAACTGGTTGTAAATGCCTGTGTTCAGCTGTGATGAGTATTTATTCAAGCCTCACTGCCCTCAACAGAGACTCCAAAGTAAGAAACCTCTTAGATTGCATATTGACTGTGTTTTTAATGAGATTAACTGGTATGCATGAGGAATGCATGCTTAAAAAGTCAACAGGTCCAGACTAAAATTCACAATAACCTTACCGAGGACTGTTGCCTCCATACATGGGGGTCATAGTTTGTGGTTTTAAGATGAAAAATATGCAAAAGGCCAAAGCATGATTAAATATAAAGGCCTTAGAAAATAGGCATATATTTCTGCAAACCAGACCTAAAGAGGAACTGTTGGTGCATTTTTATTAAAGAGTCTGTCAAGTTAAAATATAGACTCAAGGTTCCTAATGGAGGCTTTTTCATTATATATTCATCTTTCACACTTCAACAAAATAACCAGCCTGTCAAAAACACCAAAGCACACATCCTAGATTTCATATAATTGTTGGTGACTTCATTTCAGCTGAATCTATAACTAATTGCACTCATCTATTCTGCGCGGAAAGGCTGATCATTGGCAGTGATCTTTGCTACAATCTTCCAAAAATGAAACTTCAAAGCTGTAATCGTCTTATCAGATTTTTAATAGGTATCCAAACAAACTAATAATGACTCACACAGTTGATATATATGACATATATATCATACATACTCCTTTTAATTATCTCAGTTTCACCCAATCTGACATCCTGACATAATTTCATATTTTTTAAATTAGAGATATTATATATTTCTTAAACAAAGATACATTTTTGAATTAATTAATGTTTTTTTCTATTTTTTATTCCTTAATTATCACTACTTAAACCCAAATAAAGGGGAATTTAGAGTCCTGGGACAGAGCTAGGTAGAGCTGTGGCCACTCCTTACTGGTGATTTCTTGCTCCCATGTGGAAGTAATTCCCAATTTCCAGAAAAGGGATTTCTCCTCTAAAAAAGTGGGTGGAAGTAGTGATACTCATAGTTGCAATATTGTAACAGGAATTATTCACAGCAATATGCTAACACTGTGCTGCATGGTTGAGCAGTGGAGGTTTGATTCCTGGCTTAGGGTCTTTCTGCAAGGAGCTTGCATGTTCTTCCTGTGTATGCATGGGTTCTTACTGGTACTCCGGCTTCCTCCCACAGTCCAAAAACATGTCCGGTAGGTTAACTGGCTTCTCTAAATTGTCCTTAGGTGTCTGTGTGTGTGTGTGCATGGTTGTGTGTCTTTGTGTATCTCTGTGTTACCCTGCCACAGACTGGCGGCCTGTCCAGGGTGTACCCTGCCCCTCCCCTGTGGACTGCTGGAGATAGGCGCCGGCCCTATTGCGACTCTGACAAGGACTAAGATGGATGGATGGATGGATGGATGGATGGATGGATGGATGGATGGATGGATGGATGGATGGATGGATATACTAACACTAAAGATGACAAGCACAGAATTAATAAACAATTCAGAACTAGTTTATCTCTATTATGGAGAAAAAAAGTGGTGTGTCTCTTCAAGTAATATAGGAGTAGTCTGTGTATTTAAAGAAAAATAACTGCTTAACCAATTTAATGTGTATATTATGCAGAACGCTATATTATTTAATTTAGATTACATGGATGTATACATCTGAATAGTTTTATTATTAAAGAATGCAAGAAAATCTGATCTGTCTTTAGTAATTTGTTTATTTTATTTGCATAAAATAACGCAGATTTGTATATTCAATGTGTTGTAAGGAGAGAAAAAAAAAACAAAACGTAAGCTGCAGTCACTATCATGAAAAGATTTCAAATCCTTTAAGGGTGTGATCTGATTTGTTTAGCCTGGAAAGAAATACTCTTAACCTCCACAATTTATTCCAGCCGCTATGTCTACAGATAAAGGAGCTTTATCTAATGTGAACAGTTGGATGTCTGGAGGGGACTTCAGCCTATTTGTTATGTTTATTCCATCCTCAGGGTGGTGCAGATCTAACACACTTTAAAGTGGCCTTAAAACTATTTTAGATCCATTCCTAAAATAAGAAGTCTCAAACTATTTCCTGTGTAAAGTCTTAATATCCCATTCTATAGTGTTGTTACCACTAACATCGATGTATTTCAGTGAAATTTATTTACATACTCCAATGCATGGCGGTGCATTACTATGCAGAGGAAGAAAAAGAGACACATCTGAGGGTTTTTACATGCATTTATTGAACATCATTGTGTCAGTACTTTGTAGAAATCTGCAAACTCTACATCGTTTTGAGTATGTCTCTACCAGCTTTTTTAATTTAGAGGCAAATCTTTACCCAAATTAAGTCAGATCAATCATAAAGCATTTTGGGAAATTGATTTTCTTGTCACAGAATCTCAATGCGATTTAGGTCTCAACTTAGACTTGACCATTGGAAGGTGTTACACAATTCCCTTTCAATTTATTTATTTATTTATTTTTTTTACTATATTGTCAATGTAACTATTTGTTTTGCTTGGCCTGAATTCATAATATGATATATTTATAAAAATTTTTGTAAAAGTAATGGTTCATGCTACAATGTTTTTTAGTGTTAAACCAGACTGACTGACTGACTAAGAGATTTAAAGACTGATTGCTTAAAGCTCTTATAGTATGTTTAGGAATGTAGTTCTGGAAGAGGGTAAAACTTGGCCAAAATATCAGATTTTCAGCAGTTATTGAAAGATTTCCTTCAGTGTGACTCTGCATTTTGCTCCATCATTTTTTTCTATGAATCTATCCAACCTTACTTTGTTTTTATGCTTTTTCAGTTGTAGTAAATCCAGACTGTTAACTGGTTTGAAGTTCACTATAAATAAAAACATACAATAATTACAGCATGATGCTCATACCATTATGTTTTACAATTAACAGGGTATGTTCAGGCTAATGTGCACGTCCAATCAAAGTACCTTCTTCAAGATATTTACCTTTTAATACAACTCCAAGCAAGGTTAGATTATTTGAACTGAGCTGTTATATAACTGCAGCTAAAACAAGAATATTGATAATAATTAAAAACATTGTGTCACTAATTTAAAAAGCAAAACTCATATGTTATCATTAAACGCTACACATCAATCGAACAGTGTGTTTTACACATAATAAACATCTAATCGGTGTTTTGGAAATGTGTAATAATACAATAATATATATTAAACTTAAATGTAAGACTTCTGAAAAACTCCTTTTTTTTCTAGACATATTGAATTATCTCCCTGTGATATCCAAAAATCTAAAGTGGGTCAGTGCAATAGAACATTTTAAAGAAATTTTTTAGTACAATAAAATGGAATATGTCTCTGAGAACAAACTGTTCATAAACTGTTGTAGAAAAGAAAATGTCAGCCTGCAAACAGCTCAATATCCTGTATGTGCAAAAGCTGCTGCCATAACATCATTATGAAAGTTGAGGGAGATAAAGCAACCTCGGTGTGCTGCGACAGATGATACACTTTGGAAAGAGAGAGCTCATACTGCTTTTTATTCATGAAGTTTGAAACAGCAGCAACACCTATCGATCAATCTGTTTGATTGCTCAGTGCACTTGCGCCTCACCCCGCCTGTTGCCGCGGACTGACGGGGGGAGCTGTGCGCTCACACCCATATTCAACAGGCTGATGATCCTCTGGGTAAGGCACAGATTGGAGAGCGGTTCAGGCTGCAGACAGACATCGGATATGCGGACTCTTTAATTTGCGCGCAATGGCGCAGGAGCGCAAAACTCCCCCTGCCAATTCAGACTTGCGCTTCAACAAGTAGATTCAAGAACAAAAAAAATATATAGACAGAAAAAAAACTTATAAATAATATCTTTTCATTGCATTTGGACAAAGCAGAAGAGGATGGAGACCCCACACAACGGATCCAACGTAACATCGAATTACACTAACCAGTTTGTCCAGCCGCCGTGGCGCATCGCCCTCTGGTCGGTTGCTTACAGCTCAGTGATTGCTGTGGCCGTGTTTGGAAATGTCATCGTCATATGGATCATTCTTGCCCATAAGCGCATGCGGACGGTAACAAACTACTTTCTGCTTAATTTGGCCTTTTCGGACGCGTCGATGGCCGCTTTCAACACTTTGATAAACTTTATCTACGCTGCCCACGGAGATTGGTACTTCGGTAAAGCATATTGTAAATTCCAGAACTTCTTCCCAGTCACATCTGTATTCGCAAGCATCTATTCCATGACTGCAATAGCTGTGGACAGGTGAGTCTATGAGTTTGATTATCCACACGCAAATTTGTAAATGCGGGTGTACTTCTATTTTAATAAAATTATTATAATCTATACTTACTATACATTACATGGGCAGTCTGATCCCATGTTAAACTGTATTATGCTGGGCTCCATCAGTAGGTCTACTGGGGGAAAAAGCATTTAAAGCAAAGCTAATTTCTCTCTAGTGCCTAAAGACAAATGGTACTTTGTTTGGCTTTCATTTTGGACTAACATTAATTAATCTTACTGTTAGACCTCATTTTTAATTAAAATGCATTTCCTTTTTTTTTTTCTTTCTTAATTTTCTTTTTTTCTCTCTCTTTTGTTAAATTTCCAACAGATGTCATCTTATCATACTTTTCCACATTTAGTTATAATACAACAATACAATATTTGTTATTTTTGTTTGGCAGTGTAAAATTGTTTAAACATTAAAAATGGTGCACAATTTTGTTTGAAATCTATGGAAATGGCAAATGGCTGACGTTTTAATTTATAAGAAACTAAAGTAAAGCATTCTAATAATTTAACATCTTGGACTGATACCCCTGAATCTGATCCAGTTGCCTTCAGAAATCACATAGTTAGTAAATGATTCCTTCTGGTTAAAATACCTACAAACACAAAGAGGGCTCAGAGGAGTTTAGAGAACATATATGAACAAACAACGTCATAAAGAACAAGGCTTTATTTCTGACCTGACACACCAGACAGGTCAGAAATAAAGCTGCTGGGAAGGTTAACTCATGAAACAATATCACAAGATTTGAAGAAGTCATAGAGAACTTATTTGCCATCTGGAAATGAAAGCAGTATGCTATAAAGGGGATTCTACCAGTTTATGGGTGTTCTCTAAATTAACAGGCTATTTAAGGACAAAATGGATAAACAAGATAGACAAGATGTCACCTTGAATGATGTTCAGACATCCACCAGCCTAGGTGGAAGAATCTGTTGATAGGAAAATCACCTTTATAGAAGAGTAGAAATAAGCTGTTAAGCTGTTGCTTAAAGAAAGCCAGTGGGATTCATGTTTTAAGTTTGCCATTAGTGACACAGCAGGCTCATGAAAGACCATACTTTGGTCAGATAACACTGGAATTTTGTGTCCTGACCTACATACACAATCCCAACTGTAATGCAAGGTGGTGACAGCATCAGACTGGGGGCATGCTTTTATTCAGCTTAAACAGATTGGTAGATCAGAGCTAATTAGCAGATGGCTGGAGCTAAATAAATAGATAAATAAAATGTATTTATAATTTATTGGGCTAAAATTATTTAGCAATCTACAATGGACAACATTTATTTTTGTTTTTTTTTGTAAAGCTTGTAGAGACATACCCAGAAGTCTTATTATTGCAGCAAAAGATAAAATATTAAAGGATCGAAATGATCTTTTGTTAGGCTTTGAACCTTTTTAGACTGTTATCGTTGCATAAAAAACCTCATATAAACTTACTTACTATTGGTAATTCAGCTCTATTTCAGCAATCCTCCAAAAGCGCTTGTTCTTTTTGGCACCTCCACCTATATTTCAAATAATCTGTCTTTTTTACCCCCTCTATGTTAAACCAATCATCAAAGACTTAGTAAATCAGGAAGCAGCCACAGACGTGTTCTTCAAAAAATAACTTGCAAACTACACATGGAGACAAATGGTTGCACTCGGTATATAGTAGAGGTGAGTATTGGCATGAGTGTTGCAATTCAATACTTGTTGCGATACTTGGGTCAAGATACGATATTATCACGATATTGCAGTATCACTATATATTGCCATATTTTCCCCAGCTATCAAAATCAAATGATGAGATAAAACAGCAAGTGCTGTATATTTTTATCAGAAAATATTGATTAGGTATTATTATCCATGTTGTTTGGGGTTTTCTTCCACTGTGACTGCCTCAAGTACAGATTTGGTGCTGCACGCACAGTTAAAGGGCTCCACTGCGCTTTCTGCCAGAGTGGTGGTGCAGAGGTAGCCCTTTTTCCCATCAATGTTTTATGTAACCATTTTTTTTTTAAATCGATACTAAGAAGTGAAAGATCGATATTATATTGGGCAGCCGAATATCACGATATATCGCCAAAACGATTATTTCCCACACCCCTAGTATATAGGAGCTCCATAACCCAAATGAACAACAGTGCTTAGTCCTTAAATATGACTCAATTTCATCTGTTACAGTAGCTGATGAGAAAGCAGTGCAGGTTAACTAATCAGACTTTGAATTGCTTCACCTCAATACTAAAGTGTTGCTAAGCTATGCTTCTAACACAAAAATACTCATTGTCCCATTTCGTTTTTTTTTTATCCAGTAAATATGAATGTTGATTTGCTTAAATGCACTTGTTGATTCTCACAAAAATGTTTGTTATCAGTGGTGTGTAAGCAACTGCATGTAGATTAGATTTTAGTGGCTCGTGGGGCAGAGGCAGCATCACCACAATAACACCAAATATCTCTCTTCCGGCACCATAAATAAGCAGTATTTAATGGTTAATAAATATTTTGTGCAAAAGGCAAAATTTCATTATTTAAATGCCAAATATTGATTTAACATGCATAAATAATTATTGCATGACATAGGACCTTTAAGTCAGGTGGGCTGAGTGCATATGGTGCTATTTCTGTCACATTTTTATTTGCGAATACAATTAAGAGCAACTATCTAACCCTTCTTTTTGTTGATCTAGCCCATAAAAACCCAGGAAAATATATTGGCATTTGGATTTTAGTGATAAAATGTGTATTTTTAAAGGCACTGTAACTTAGAAAGTGAAATTGTATCTAGGTATCTTCCACATATTAGTTTTTAATAATGTAATGCAATTAGATTGGATCAGCAGCTTGTGAATGGGAGCAGAGCCAGCGTGTTAGAAAGAATCCCCCCACGTTGTGTTTTTTTCCTGCTCTAAGCCTCTTGTTTTCTGTCACATGCAGTCATCTTTTTTTTTTTTCCATTTCACACATTCCTTTTCCTGTCTCTCTTTTTTTATACTGTTTACTTCTTGTCTGTGGCTTCCAGTTATTTGGAAATACAATTTTGTTTTGGCTAGGCTTTGATCATTGAACCATCATATACCATAACGTGCATTAGGGATTAAATTTAGGAAGGATGCAGCCACTGGCTAAATATGAAGAAAAAAAAAAGAGCCATAGCAGAGGGGCAGTGTGCTTACATTTGCTGGGTGTGCAGTGATATTATTCTAGGTGTATTTTCCATACAGTGCTTCCCATTAACGTACAGAGAAAACAATGTTTTTCTTTGGGAAGAGCTAACTGTCGCGCAACAGCATCTACTATAAATTGGTATTTTTGGCCTGCAGTGTCCCTTGAATTGCACAAACTGTTTACTTAGAAAGAGAACATTGCCATGACCTAGCCTACATGATGCAGATGTAACCTTGAGTCACAGTTTCCTTAACCCTGGTATGGTGCCGTTTCCGCTCTGATGTCTTGAAATGGCAGAAGCCACAGTTCGTGATCATCTGTGAATCTGTCCTTCCTGCTAACTGTCTGCAGGCATGCATGTTTTAATGGGGACTTCTGCAAAAGAAAGAGTTTTCTGTGTAAAAGGTGAAATCACAGCAGGTGATCCAACTGTTAATCAGGAATGAACATATGTACAGCTCATTTAAATTTAGAAGACAATAAATGTATATAACTGTATCTATTACAAATAATAAACTATCTAATACAGTTTATTATTAACCTGACTTCTTTTAAGTGCAAAATTCCTCTTTAAAGAAAATATGATGATTAAAATGTGCCAAAAACCTGGCTTTATTTTCAGAATAGATAAAAGCTTAAACTGTTTAGATGCTGCTTTTTTTTCTTAGATATAGTTTATGATCATGTAAAAAGCTCTCCTAAATCTTAAAGCCTCTGGTGAAACCTGATCAGTCATGCAGATCCATATTCAGCCGTGCAGAACAGTTTCAGCTCATATGCACTGTGTGCTTCAGTTCCCTCCACATCCTTTCTTTTGGATTTAGGTCAGGAATTTGACTTGGCCATTCCAAAACATTAACTTAATTTCTCTTTATCTATTCCAATGTAGAACCACTTTTGTGTTAAGTTTTCTGTGTCTTTTACATGACCCACTTTTTGTTGAGATTTCTTTCACAAATTTTGAATTATTCTATATATTAACCATAATCCCAAACCATGATATTAATATTATGAATTTCATTCCTGGTATTGAGTTATTATATTTTTTAAGCAACTGATATCCTTTAGGAAGTATAGTTTTAACAATAATAGAAAACTGTCTTTGGCAAAACCAAACATTATTTTAATAAACAATGATACTACCTTTTAACAAAACCTATTTTGCAAATTTTAGTAAGTTGGCCTAGTCTGACAACATTAAATACAACTCCTTACTTTTTTCTGATACGACTAGCAAACAGTTTTAGTAATAGCTTTTGATGTATTTTATGTTTATAATGTTGTTGCTATTTAACTGTTTGGTCTTGATAGTGAACTCATATACTCTATAGACATTAGTATGGCTTTATGAAAGAAAGGAATTTAGTGCTCCTTAGGTGATACTTGGGAATCTCTATAAGCTTTAAATTGCATGTGACATATTTTTCCTATTACAAAATGCATATATATGACAAAATTACATTGATAAAATACTGTTGAAATAAATGTGCCAGCAATGAAATGAGCTGGTATAATGCCATTATTCTTCAATTTTAAAATCAAAGAGAGATGACACATAGTCAGAAGTAGGTGAGCTGTCATCATATAGCAGGGTGCAAGTTTATGGTGTTGCCCTGTATGTGATGGAGCCGTTAGTAGAGCCGCTAGAAGAGCCGACAGCACTAAGAAAAATACACATAGTTGAAGCAGAGCAGCATGGAGGAGTATCAGCGGACCCAATGGATTTTAGGACTTAAAAACACAACAATGTTGTTCAACCTTAGAATCTATGACATACTCATTTGAATATGCCATACACATTTATGTTTTAGACTTATGATGTATTTTTAGACTTGTATTTTAGACTTATAATTAGTATTGCGCCGATACCAGTATCCGGTGGGGCCTGCGATTCAGGACTAAAATGGTGGTATCAGTATCAGCGAATACTGACAAATAGGGCACCGATACCATTTTGAGAGCCAAAAGTTTATTCAACTATTGTCACCCATTCCAGGTAGGCAATAAAAAGTTCTACTGGATTCACTTTGTATTTGTCTTTTTCCTGCTTCACAAAGGTAGGCAGCAGCTTGACAAAGCCATGATGGCAATTATTTTACATCCAAGTAGTATGCAGTTCTTCATATATATACACACACATCAATTTCAAACAGATGGTATCGGTATTGGCCAATACTGCACAACTAGGTATTGGTATCAGAGCCAAAAAATGGCATCGGCGCAACACTACTTATAATGTCTTTTTTCAAATTTAAATCAATACTAAAACACACAAAGTAGGACAATTCAAGGAAACCATTGAAGTGTTTTAAAAGTACAATCTTATCTTTAAAAAAAAACATTTTAATCCTTAATGTATATACTATGTTCATACCATATAATTGCTGAAACAATTGATAGCATCTGAATATACAGACTAAAAGCACAACTTGTTTCTGATGGACTTTCCAGAATAAAGATTTTTCAGTTTGATTATGAATGTATCAGTTATTATAAAAGTATGTTATAAATTAATATACTACTACAATCAAAAATAGCCAATTCATTTGAATGCTGGTCAAATGATTCATGCTGATGATTTGCTTATTTATTAGGTGTTATTTATTTGCTTATCTGTGAGACTGGACATCTGGATTGGCTGTTAAAACCCAGTTTGTCTCAACCACTAAAAAATATCAAAAACTTAGATTATAATTTCAATCACAGTTTGAAATTATAATCCAGCTAAAACAGACACTGAATATTTATTGCATTTGTCAATCACACAACAAAACACATCAGCAAGATCGTATCCAGGAGCAACGTTTGAATAAACAATTCAGCATTTAAACTAGTATTCTCGCCTAGGGAAAAATACCTGTTGAATAAATTGAAACTAGTCTTTACTACTTCATTTGCCACAGTTGTGAAGACAAGTTGAGGTATGGGTTTGCATTTCAGGGAATGGAAGCAGCAAAGGTCTCACTCTGTCAGCGGGTCTGGCTTCACAGACAGCAACACAGGGACTTTGTAGAATCTTAATTTGTTATTACTCACAGCCACATTGAGCGTGTAAGGCCAGCTTAGCTGTTGGTCTTTCCTATCCAAGTTTGAGAGCCTTGGATAGGAGAGACTCCGCATGGTGGAAACTATGGAGCTACAGTCCTACTTTGGTGGTGAAGTGGCTGCATTCTAAGCAGAGCATCATTTCAGGACTGAGGCAAAACATGACTAAAAGCATTTTAGCTAATTGACTGGGACAGCGTTGGAACAGCCAAAAAAATAGACAGCTGTTTATTCAAATTGCTCCTTCACTGCTCATCAGTACCTGATCTGGTGTGCAGCATGGATCCAGTGTAATGCAACAACTTTTACACTGTTACGTGTTATGTGATGAAGCATTTTAGTTGTGGTCCCTGCTACTCTGAAGCATTTCAATCAGCAGTTTGAAAATAATGAAGAGTCCAGAATGGGTTTTTTGTAACTGCTCATTTCAGAGTCTCAGAAGTGCTTTCAGTGGAATCCTCTATTAATCTTCCTTAATTCATCCTGGGAAGACACAGAGAAAAGCTGCAATTACAAAAAAATAAAATCTAGACTCAGACCTACACTTAGACTTAGACTTTAGACTAAGACAAACTTTATTGTATACAGAAATTTAACAAAACGAAATTTCATTTTGTACCGCTCTCATGAAATTTCCATTTCTTAAAGTGCAGCAGTGATTAAATGTAAACATTGGAAGAAAAACACATGGTGTAAAAAAAAACAGAAAAAACGCAATGATATGGTCAGTTTGATGCAAAGACTGTTTGATTTGGAATTTGGAACATTTAGCATTTTTTTCCCAGTTTTTCAGTTTTTTACAATGTTCAGCTTTCTGATGGCTGTGGGGAAGTAGCTGTTTTGAAAAACTTTAGAGGGGGGCTAACATTTTTCCAAAATGATTTATTTATACACGTAACACAATTGTATTCTTCCACAATTTCTATCTAAGGTAAACCAGCTGATTGTGAGGACTCATTGACTCTCTGCAATCCCTCGCACTGAGCAGGCAGATCTGCCTGGTTGAGATTAAAACCAGGCAGATCTGCCTGGTTCTGAACCAAGCTCAGTGTGAGAGGCCATCTGCTGAGGCCGACTGGGGTTTGAGGGGAAAGAAGCAGATAAAGAAGTCTTCTGCTCGGGACCCGGCAGAAGATTTCGATGCTTTGAATCGGCATTCGCTCTCATGAGTAACCTAGAAAAGGGTTAGTCTTTCCCCAGGGCCCGGACACTGGTGATGGGATAAGCCAGAGGGTGAGTGGGACAGAATAATCTGAGAATGAGGGAGGAGATGGGCTGGAAGCGGGGTACATTTTTGTTTGCGTGCGGGATAGAGAAGCTAGGCCAGGAGCTAAATAAAGGGGATCTTGAAAGATTATTGGCTTTGGAGAAGGTGTGTTGCAGGAAAATTAAACATTGTTTTAAATAGAGCTGGAATGATTCGACAAACATTTTAACTAACTCAAATCCTAAAATTATTTAAGGCAAATTACAGATATCTGCCTTAAAGCTTCTTAACTTCAGTTTTACTATTCAGTACACTGAGTTGATGTTCACAGCAATGGAGGGAGACACTGGGGGACAAAAGGAAGAGCAGAAACAACAGAGCATAACAAAAATGTGGAATCACTTTTGTGCCCTGTGTACTGCAAAATTGCAACATCTGTTATAGTGGATCCCCTCACCATCATGGGACATTATATCCGCTTACCGCATCCCCCTGTGATTCTGTTCACATCTAAATCACTTAGTCTGTGGAACAAGACAAATAGAATAGAATAGAATTGAATAGAATAGAAAAGAAAACCCCTTTTTTGTCCCACAATGGGGAGATTGTTGTGTTTATAGCAGCGAAGGTTGTAGTAGAAGTGGTCACACAATGTGCACCTTAGAAAATCATATAAAAATAAATGATAGGAAAATAAAACAAATAGAGTATTGTACTGTACATCGTTTTACAACACAACACTATCTGGAGAATAAACATGTTATGTGCTAAGAAAAAGAGGAGTGTCTGATACATAAGAAAAAGAGCTTATATCGGAATTTAATTTACTCCTAATTGTTTTTGTTAGTCTAAATTGATTTTTTTCTTCTTCTCTGTTTAATACAAAAGTTTCAAATAAAGAAAAGATATATTTACCGTACATCTTTATTCTTAATTTAAGTGGGGTAAATGGAAGCTTAATTTTGCATGAGTAAGAGATGTTACTCTCTGCTTGCAGTCATTGACTGCCAAGCCTCATTTGACTACATGTCAGTGGTTGGATCTTTTTTTGTTTAATTCACTTTTTGATTAATCATAAGAATGTTGATTAGAGTACACTAATCTTAAACTGCAGCCCTAATATTTAATTGGTCTAGATGTATTGCTGGAACTAAACTTACTTATTTATGGAATTTCATGAAATAACCATAAGATCCCTTGAATAAAAATTTTCATTATAAAAACACTATGTGATATTAGTACACAAAATAAAGAATTAGCACTTTATTCCAAAAAAAAAAAAAGTTAAAAAACAATCCAGTGGACTAAAAAACAATCCACTGGGTCCGAGACCCGCTCGTGCAGTTCAATTTGCATATTTTCTTAGCCAAAACAAAGTGCTTTTGGTCCACTCTAAAAAACCTTAAACTGTAGTGGATGGGAAGTATCTTAAAACTTGGAACAAAGTCCAGAGGATTGTTTTATATATATATATATATATATATATATATATATATATATATATATATATATATATATATATATTTTTTTTTTTTTTTTTTTTTTTGGAATGACTGTGACCTGGATGACTGAGAATCTTTACCACCAACTTTTTCTATTTAACCTCAAAAAAGCTTAAGTGCAACTGTAACAATAGTACATCTCACCAGGTCACAGTCTATCAAAATTATTCCTTTATTGATTACTCCTATAGATTCTGTTTTTTTTTTTTTTATTATTATATCATTTCTTAAAATCCTTTTTTCTATTTCCACTACGATATAATTTCCTTTTGTGGCCTTATAAGATATCAAGTTCAGCATGAAAATGTGTACAATAGACTTCTTTTTTTTTTTTTTATATATTTCACAGTGTTCATGT
Source organism: Cyprinodon variegatus (assembly GCF_000732505.1). Lineage (NCBI taxonomy): Eukaryota > Metazoa > Chordata > Actinopteri > Cyprinodontiformes > Cyprinodontidae > Cyprinodon > Cyprinodon variegatus. The sequence continues at coordinate 113,605 of NW_015151331.1, forward strand.
GCAAAGCTGATCTTTTAACTTTCTATCTCTTTCCTGCAGATACATGGCCATAATCCACCCTCTGAAGCCTCGTCTCTCAGCAAAGGTCACTACGGGAGTCATCGTCAGTATCTGGAGCCTGGCAGTGGTTCTGGCTTTCCCTCCGTGCTATTTCTCAGACACCCGAGCTCTACCCCACAGGACCATCTGCTATGTCGCCTGGCCTCGCAAAGAAGATGACCTCTTCATGTGAGAAAAGAATTGCTTCTTGACTAATTGCTGCTTCTCTTTATCAAACTTTCAGAGGTTTAGAAATGTTATCTTGATCTATCATATATGTTTTGTTTAAATTATTCTTGCAACTTTTTATGCAAACTAGTGAAAAGTTAATTATGTTGTGATGAAATACAACAACATAAACCTCTTCTTGTTAGTTTTTACTGGAAGTATAGCTTAAGTAAATTTGCTAAATCTAATACTGTTATTTTTCTTTTTTCAACCCAAGATTAAAATAATAGATCTTTACACCCAACAACACTAAGACTTTCTTCAAAAAAATAAAAAATAAAAAAAACCAAAACAAAACCAAGCAATTAAAGTTTCTATAAAAATCAATAAGGTGTTCTGGAAGAATCTTGGTGTCATTGACACATAGCTCAAGTAAATGAGTTGGTATTTTTCACCAACATGTTCTTTGGCATTGGTAAAAAAATCTCAGTAAGGCTTGAGATCATAAATAAAAATTGATATAACTAATCTTTATTCAAAACAGTAAGCTATCTGTTGTGCAAAGGATTTTATTGGTTGGAATGTAATTTGTGTCCACTATTCAACCATCAAGATGATCATTTAGGTGTTGTTAAAGAATTTTGAAATAGTTATCCTGCTTGATCATCTGCAGCAGCCAAGGGGTGCAAACACTATTGACATACAAAAATTCACAACAAATTCAATATGACTTGGAAACACAATAATGAAACTAGCAATTTTTTTTTGTGTTATCTGATTTTTTTTTATTTCATAGTAAATAGAGGAGGTACTATGCTCAGTTGCGTGTCCCTTTCCATTTGACAAATCTGCTTTTTATCAGGCTTGGTATTTCTTATACTCATTTCTAATTTTTATAAACAGCGATACCTTTGTATTCAATCTAATATAAGGAAGTTTTAACAGAACAGAGCTAAGCATACATTGAAGCGATCATTTTTAAGAAAATACCTTCCATCAAAACTCTTGTCTTGGACCAGTCTGAAGCTAAACTTCTTTACACCCTTTATTTTTTCATTACCAAGAGTTTGATTTTAAAGACTTTTCATTGTCATCGCAAACGTTTGAACCTCTTGTTTCTACAAAAAGTTTAATGATAAGATTAAAATAATTAATACGAGGTAAATGTTCATGGTTCTGACACTTTCACTTAAACAAAAGTTCATCTACTGAAACCACTTTCTCACAGTTAAAAGGAAAAAAGTTCCAAACAAATCACTTATATAAAAGTGAAAGCAAATAAAACAAACGTCATAGTGTTTTTGGTTATAAGGATGTTTTTATAAGAATACTGTTATGGTTCTCCCCATTTGGGACTGAGTTTTTAGTTTTCAGTTATCAGCTGTTCTGTTTTGTTGATCTTTGGTTTATGTTGCATTATATTCAAGCAGTCTTTATCTGTTGCCCCCTTGTGCTTGTTTCCTTTCCCCTTGGCTTCCTTGTAGTTAGTTCCACTCACACTTGCTCCATATTCAGCTCATTAGCCCATCCTTTGTTCTGTTCCCCTTATATACTCCCCCTCTGCAGTCACTCAGTGCTAGTTCCTTGTTGTTGTTTGTTGTTCCCTCATCTCTGGCTTACCTCATGAGTTTTCCCTGATGCTTTTTGGTTTTTGATTCCTAGTCTTTTCGATTTTTGGTTGTCTGCATTTGTTCTTCATTAAACCTTGGAGATTCACCTCTGCCTCGTGGTCTCTGCATTTGGGTCCTCAAAAACCTGCATCCCACTGCAACAACTATTTGTTTTAAGGATGATACGGTTGTTCTGTCACAATTGGTTGCTTTTGACTTAGAAAGCTTTTATTGTAGCTTTCTTAGCCTTTATAAAACACCACTGCCTGTTTACATCTGCAAAGTTCTCTATATAATAATCAATAATTGAACTTTATTGATCTCACATTGGAGAAATTTACCTCTGCATTTAACCCATCCCCCTGGGGAGCAGTGAGCTGCCACCATTGGGCACCCGGGGAGCAATCGCGTGTTAAGGGTCTTGCTCAGAGTCTGGGGGAGTGGATTTTGAACTCACAACCTCAGGATTCCAAGCTCTATGGCCTAACCACAAGGCCACCACTCCCCACCTGGTGTGTCTTGTTGAGCAGTTACATGTCGTCAAAGTAAACAGGAGGTAGCTCAGCATACTGTACAGTAATGAGTGAGCCAGTGCTGAGGATGATAGAGGAGATGGTGTTGTGGATTTCAACAGTCTGAGGTCTGTTGGTGAGGAAGTCCAGGACCCATTTCCCCAGTGTGGAATTCAGCCCAAGAGAGGAGAGCTTGCACACTAAAGTCTGTGGTATGATGATGTTATGAGCTGAGGTGAAATCAAGGACGACCAGACAGAATTTCAGCTCTCCAGGTGAATGAGGGCTGTGTAGAATACCAATGTCATAGCGTCAGCAGGGGATAGTTTCCTCGTGTATGCATGTGGATGTGGGTCCACAATGACTTTAAAGAGGTCCTCGATATGGGACGTCATCTTTAAGCATTTCATGATTAGCGATGGTAAAGCTATTGGTGGGTAGTCATTCAGGCTTGTCACTGTTTAACACTTAAGGACAGGAGTGGTGGACTTGAAGCAGATTGGCACATATTCTAGTGACAATGAAGTGTTAAAGATGTTTGTCAACACCTGAGGTAGCTGGTGTTCTGCCCCTTAGTACCTGCGCCGGGATGTTGTTGGGGCCTGCAGCCTTATGGGGGTTGATTCCTTGACGGCCTGCCTCACATCCACCACGGTCACATGGAAGTGTATCGGACCAGGAGGTGCTGGTCTGGTGCTGGTGGGGGAGTTGTAATCCTCAAAGCTGGGTCCGTAAGGAATTTTGCATCTCTGATGTTTGTAGCCTTTGATGCCCTTTCAAATGTGCATAATTTTTGGGTCTATGTATTTGATGAAGAAGAGGTGAGAGAGACGTGTAAACAGTCAGCAACCTGCAGGCAGCTTTTTGGAAATTAAATTTAGACATTTGAAAGCATCTTCTTGACTTCTTCAAGCATACGATATCTCTCTGTGACAAAAAAGCTAAATTTTTGTTAAGTGAAAAAGTACTATTGCTCTTGTGGCTCAATCTGAATACCTTACATTGGTAAGTAAACTTAAGCTATGGTGAAAGATTGTGTGGGCACCATTTACATGCAAATCGAATGCCTCAGTCTCCTTAAACCCCAATCGGCCATGACAGATGGCCACTCAAACTGAGCCTGGTTCTGCTGTAGTTTTCTTTAATTGAAAAGGGGGTTTTCCTCTCCACTGTCACTTCAAGCATGCTTGGTGTGAAGGACTGCTTTCCAGTCAATCAATTTATGCAATCAGCTAGTTTTCCGTAGATAGAAAATTTTGAACCAATCTGACTGTATGTTCCAGTTGAATTGTTTCTGTTAAGTGCCTTGAGATGACATGGGTTGCGAATTGGTGCTATAGCCCTTATTTTGATGTCAGTTTTTTCACTATAGACAGTGACATTTGTGTTCCAACATCTTTTAATAAATTATGCATTGGTGGATTATGGGTTTGTCATTTGTATTTTACCAGTGTTTTGTTTTTTTCTAAGGTATGGTGTTTAGATAAAATTGCTTTAAAAGTTAAACTGATTTTGGAAGCTATTAAACAAACCAAACGGGAGGATATTTTTGTGTTCTCTAACTCACACAATGGTATCTGTTACTGCAAGTTAACGTCAAGCGAATACCTTGAAGCTAATGGCTGAAGCTGGCTAAATCTAACAGCTGAAGTTGGCCTCACCAAAATAACCTACTTAACAAAGAGAAATGCTGCAGAGAAATGATTCACCAAGTAGTATTACAAGAAATGGTTCTGTATAGATCAGCGGTAAATCATACTGGGGTGTGATAGAGATGGTTCACTCAATCACTTTACAAATCAGTTTGTGATTCTTTTATGTTGTGACTGAGCTGAAATTTCCTGTCAGCCGACCTACAATTGAGAGTCAATACCGCTGAATCCCTCACATGATTTATACATGCTGTCACTGTCTTGTGGCCTGAACAAATCGTGCCCTCAGTCATGCAGTATGTACATCACACTGAGAGTGGCACAGTTTCAGCTGTACACATATATAGCTATGATTTTTTGTATATATAGCTATGAAGTAACACATTTTTTAAATCTAAAAGTCAAAAAATTACTTCTTTTGATTGACTTCCAATTGCCAAAATATTTTAAATAAGGTAAGACAAGAGCTTGAAAAGTCAGTTTGATATCCATTACCTGTTTTAGCTTTTATGGAACATAAAAGGCTGTTAAAGTTTTATGATTAGCATATTTAATGTCACAAAAGTTAAGCTTATTGTTACAAGTATGGGTATGTTATGTGACCAAAGCAGACTACTTTTATTGAAAAAAAACAAAATTGTACTTACATGAGCTAAGTGATTTGGTGGACGAATCTTTCCAACAAATCATATTAATGTACTGGTTCTAGTGATTAGTTTTACTCAAAATATGTGCTTCCACCACTCTCTTGGACTGCTCTATTCAAAACTGTTTGGAAAAAGAAGGAACATTCAGCTGAACCTTCCAAGCTGATTAGTCTAAGTGACACCCAATAATGGGAAAACATTAAATAGCAGCAGATGTGAATGCTTGCTGTATTGTTGCTGTATTGCTTTTCCTCTTCCCAGGATGAAATCATAGAGCCGCACAAAACGTGAAATGTGATAGCAGCAGCTACATCCTCCTGTGCTGCCATATTTGTTTTGGTTTCACTGTGGGCTCAGCAGGTCTTCGTTTTTGTCACAGTTATGTGTCCCACCTGAAACTATAATACTGCAACATGACTGTCAGAGCCGTTTTGGGACAGTCTGGAATGGTTGAAGCGGAAATGGTATAAGATGGATTCCCGTGTTTGTGAACACACAATTACCACGGGAATTCAGCTTGCAAGCAAGATTACACTGACATAATTTCTCCATTAAGATCTTTCTTTTTTGAGACAGTTTGCTGAAAAATCCTCAAAGCGAAACAGGCTGTGCTTTTTCAGTACAGTGCTATTCAGATCCAATTCAGATCTATTTAGTTCAGTCCAATCAAGGCAGCGCTTTTTTCTCTTCACCCACCAAAAGTAGTCCAAACTGATGTCAAATTTCTCACTGTTGCTGCATCCAAGCAGCTATGCAACATTTTACCCTAGGAATGCTGTTGTTGTGCAGCTAAACTCTATACCTGTCTGCAATCTGGTGTTTTCCTTGACTGTTTATAATTCATGTCGATGAAAGATACTGGAGGTACTCTTTTTATCAATTGCAGTCAACCTCGAATGGTCAATTTCTAACAAAATAATATCCCACTTGTTTCACATGTGTTTTTCATTATGCCTTTAATCACAAGGGAATGTGAAATACTGCCTATTTGTCAATATCAATATGCTTTTCTTCCACTGTCTTCATTTGACAGAAAAGCATTCCACAAGAGCTTTAAGCTTCGTGGATGCTGAACTCTCCAGCGCTATAATTGAAGAAAAAAATTAAATTGAACTACAAAGTGGTGAGCAATTCCTCTACAATTATGCCAAAACCTTCCTGATGGCTTAACTCTGTGTGATCATGATGGGAATTTTTGTTTTGTTTTCCAAAATCAGTTTTGGAGGCCTTAAACCTGTAACCGAAGGTAGGGAGGAACATGAAGAGGACAGATTAGGGACAAAATATTTTGTCGTTTAGCTCCTATCATTTTGTTGTACTCTTAAAGCGGAAGGTAGTGAACTAGGATCTTTTTGGTCCTTCCTTGTGCAGCCAGTTATTGCTCTAAACCTAAAGTCATAACCTGCACCTACACAATGTATAAACCTAAAAATCTTGTAATGCTCTACTACACCTTGTACCATTTTCTTACTTTCTCCTCAGGTATCATATCATAGTGACAGTTCTAGTGTACGTGCTGCCATTAGTGGTGATGGGAATCACTTACACTATCGTGGGGATGACACTCTGGGGTGGTGAGATTCCTGGAAATTCATCTGATAATTATCATGGACAGCTCAAGGCTAAAAGGAAGGTAAGCAAGTTTAATGTTGGCTTTACTTTGGGGTTGAAATGAAGCATGGCTATGGTGGCTCAAACAGAAGCTGGACATTTAAACTAATATGCTGCCAACTTGAAATAAAGTGTGGTTTTGATCTTATCTGCCTCAAGCTTGTTTTATGCTTTACGCATCTGCGAGGTTCGTGGAAAATTTGTAGCTACGCAGACGGATCTGCTTGGAAACAATGGCGAGTTTGAAAATATGAGCATCTAGAGACATTTCCTGATTTAGCCCATAAATATCACCAAACACTCCAGGAATGAAATGACTGTCACTCTCAAACGACATGAAGAGGCTTCGATAAAGTTATAAATGGCTGTGTTTTCTACTTCTTTGTGTAGTGGTGTTGTCAGTTTGCAGACACCCCTCCAAAGCTGACCAGATCAGGGGGAAAGCCGCACAGAGTATAAATGCTGCACACGATGTGACAGGTGGTTCACTTTCTGCGCAGAATGTCTTTGCATCAAGCATAAAGAGCACTTCAGACTCCCAAGTAGTAAGCTCCTCTTTGAGGTTTAGTTGTGTGATCCCTTTGCCCTTTGGGATTTGGATTTATATTTCTTCCTTGCAATCTTTTTCTGAATAAAGGGAATTCCAGAATACCTATAAACTAAGTTGATAGGTATGTATTCTACAATTGTACTACATATCTAATAAATTCATTCACTAATATTAAGTATAAATATTTGGCTCTTGGGCAGGGGTCTTCTATGTTTTCCAGGGCAAGGACCCCCAAACTGATGGCGAAATGGAGCGGGGACTCCCTAATTATATAAAGTGTATAAAATTGTGTCATCAAACAGATCCTATAGTCATGCTATTACATATGGAGTCATGTAATGAAAATAATTTTGCCCTGGGATTATGATAGTATTTTGGATTCCATGTTGATGGGACAGGTGTTGTGAATGAAACACTACCCAGCTTGAAAGAGCTCCTGTGTGTCACTGAAAGTGTGCATTGATGACAAAAGACATCTTTTGCCTCATATATCTGTTTACTACAGTACGTTGAATTCATGCAATGTACCGTAAATTCTCTAATATAGGCCCGGGCCTTTATTTCACTCAAGTGCATCGCGGTCCAGGCCTTTATTGGATAGAGGCCAGTATTAGAGACAGGCCTCTATTGCTATTTGAGCAAAACAGACTACCAGTGGAATTAATAAAAATGAGATTTTGTGTCTATTTGAACCTATAAAACACTAGGTTCATTTATTGAAAAAGTACAGTTACCATGTCTCGCTTGGTTTGAAGTAAAAAAAAAATATAAAAATCCTCCAATTCTGTTTAATTCTCCTCCTCAGTTTCCTCCTCCTCTTCATCTCTCCCTTTAATCTCCTCATCACTCGCGCTCCTCCTGTTCTGCTGCGTGTCTGTTCTCTTCCTCGCGCAGACGGGCAGCAGCAGGGCTTGTCGTTCAGCTGCGCAGGGCTGTGGTACTTGTATGTTACTTACTACCACAAGTATAATGTTGAGGTATGCCCAGAAAAAAACGTTTATAGCCCCGGCCTGTATTAGAGACCGGCCATTATTTACCTCCTCTGACAGCGAGACCGGCCATTATTAGAGACCCGGCCGCTATTGGAATACAGGCCAATATTAGAGAATTTACGGTATATTTATAGACATTTCAATTAGTGAAAAAAATTGCAGGGGGGGAATATAAGACAAAAAGTCTAATCAACCAAAACTTTCGCTACCGCCATGCAGTACCTCCATGGACCCCCAAGGGGTCGCGACCCCCTGTTGAAGACCTTCGCTTTAGGGCTTTATTCCTCTCTTTTCTGTGTCTATCGCTATAGGACTTATCTGTGTGTGAAAAGTTTGTATATCTTGCTTGTATGTATGGATCAGTGCATTAGTTGCAACTTCCTCTTCCCTTCTATCTGGCGGCATATCTATTTTTAGCACATTATTACCAGTACCTAAAGGGCTGAAGTGAGACAATTACTATATCATTCTTGTTAAATGTCATGATATAAAAAAAACTAGTCAGGAGTGGAGCTAGAGCAGTGATTATCAACCTTTTTTGAGTAATGGCATACTTTTTTGTATTAACAAAATCCTCGGGCAACCAAAATGACACAAAATTAAATATTATGTAGTAAATAATATAGTTTCTAAATGTATTTATACTGTACTCACTTAGTGTGAATCCTGGGTCTGTTTCGATGAACACAAAACAGATATCCTCGCAGGAATGGCAGAAAGACACACACAACACAACTGTCTGCCTCAACAGTTCTCAGTCTCTGTTTTTAGTTTTTATGTCAGCTCACATAGATATGTGGTTGAAAACGGGAGCAATGTCAAAATCCCTTCAAAAGATAACCAAAAACTGTCTAAAGGAAGATCAACAAAGTTTAGCTTTAAACCATGATCCTGTTTCAATTCAGTGAGTTCCTTTTGCTCCTTTAAAGTCATGTCCTTTCAAGCCACGGATACTTAGCTATATGGGTCCCTAACTCAGTCAAGGCATTCTGTGAAAGCTGAATAGAAATAAAAATGACAACTTCTCCTCAAGAGTTATTAAATGTGTGCCAATCTCCACTTCTCTGTGAGTGGGAACATCTCAAGGTTGCCATTAGGGGTGGGTATTGGCAAAGAAGTCATGATTCGATTCAAATCACGATTCACATGCCACGATGCGATTCTATCACGATGCACCACGATACTTGAAATATTGCGATGCATCGCGATGCGTTGCGATATTTTCACTGAACACTGTAAGAAAAAGATACAGCCATTACCAATGGCTGACTTGCTGGGTATGATCTGGATAGTGTCTTCAATTGATACATAACTGAAAGCAACTGCATTCGTACATAGCTGTATTTATTGAAATGAAAACAAATACTGGACACAAATATTACTATTACTGGTGTGGACACACTGACAAAAAGATCTTAGGATTCAAAAAACTTAAAATAACAAAATAATGATAATCAGTGCCGTTTACATGGGCTCAGTGGTCCTTTAAACCAATGAAATGAAAACATTCAAATGTATGACATTTCCCCTTTTGCAAATTACGTGCATCATATCAATTTCATTTTTACCTTCTTTGTTTTTAAAGCGAATTTTCTCAGTGTCCTCCATGTTTTGTTTACAAATGACTCGTCACAGTATCCCGCGGCCAGAAATGCTTGTGACACAAAGCAGCAGGCGTCAACACATCCGCAGCGACATCTGCTGGACTGGAAGTTGTATTACACTTGGTTTGGCTGATGTGCGCCAACCATTCATGTATTTAATTAGTTCATTTTTTAAAATTAAGAATCGATACTTGGCGTCAAGAATCGATGCAGTAGATCACAAAAATTTTAATCGCGATGCATCGTCATGACGATTATTTTGCACACCCCTAGTTGCCATGCTGCACATGTTGTTGCCAGAGCGCTTGTAGGCAGGTTTTTCATTTTGGACTTGCATCCGTGTGTTCAGATCATTCAGATAATGAAATATATCAGCCAGGTTGCACACCACTCATCGCTTGCAAGCAACTTTGAGTAATCTGAACTCTTGTTAGGCAGAAGTTCCTTTGCAACTCATACACCCGGGGCAGCACTTTGCCATGCAACAGCCACCGGACCTCCATATGGATTTACAAGCTGGCAGTATTAATGTTTCTTTTATTTTACTACGAGTTCAGCAAGAAGGTAGCTAACTATGAGGGATCTCTCATTTACCTTTGTGGTTTTTCTTAAAAAAGTTGCATGTTTGTCATTGTTTTTAAGAAAGCATACAGTAGTAGCCATTTAAAATTTCCTCAATTTCCTTGATGGGCCCTTGGCTTTTCCTTGGCTGATCCCCTGCAATTCCTTTTTAAACATCAGACTTTGCACTAACATATTCTTTCTGTCATGATTTGTGCACATTGACATCTAAAGAGAAGCCGCTTTTTCCTGGTCAATCCCTGTAATTCAGTGAAAGGGTGGAGTCAGAGTAAAAACGTATGCACGCCCATTGGAAGGAGGGGTTACTTCAGTGGCTGGAAGTTGGCTGCCATTTGTCTGGCATTTGACCGAGAAGGGTCCTTTTGAATGGCTGCTACTGTACTATATAGTCCATAGGCTTGTTTTGAACGGATGGGTGTTTCGTTTGGGGATGATGTTTAAGCTTGCTTGGCACCATGACGCTATTGGACAGCTTCTCACAAAGCACAGCGGAATCGGTGCTTTCTCATCCACGGTGAAAGTAAATCCAAAGGAAAGATAGTCTCTGTATTGACTTGCGCCCACCGTCTGGGTCAGAATTTTCTCCAGGGCCATGTTCGGCATTTGCATTTTTCCTTCTCAAAAACTTCTTCATTACTGTCACTAGCTCGTCTTGCTGAGATCCCAAATTGTCACTGTCACTTTGTTGTCTTCACAGGTTTTTATCCGCCTCTGCTGCCACCCATTAAAATAGAAGAGTATTACATCATCTGCTACACTTAATGACAGCACAGATACCCGACAATGGTGAATTAGGTGATTGGTGAATTAGATAATTTCACATGTCAAACCTGACAATCTCTCATGGCACACTAGTGTACCGCAGCACAGTGGTTGAAAATCACTGAGCTAGAGGAAGGGGCAGGGGGAACTGGACTCTGAACTCTGACTGCCCTGCAGAAAGCGTGACATAGGGGAAGAAGAGAAAGATGGATTTATAAAATCAAAAAGGCAGCAAGAAAAATAATAACTGGATGAGTCAGCATAAGGATGGAAAGATTAATCAAATTAAGTAAATTTGAATGTAAAGGACTTAAGTATACTCATTTTAAAATACAAAAGCATAATACAAGGATTTTGAGTTTTTTTTTATGCTACATTGTTTGCAGATTGGAAATTACAAACACACAGCTTATCTCTTTTTTGTTACTGATATTTACTTAAATATATTCAATGTCAAGAAACTAATTTTGCAAATATTCAAGTAAATTCTTTCTCATAGCCTGCTGATGAATTATCTATGCAGCTTGGAATTTATGCTCGTTTTAACTTATATTTAAATGCAAATAATTGTTCAGCCCTAGAGATGAATACAAAGCACCTTTGGTGGTCATAAAAGAAATATGTAACATGAAAAAAACATGGAAATTTATGCTTTATAGCTTTTGTTACATCATTAATTGCGTTCATACATCTGATGATAAAGCATTAAAAACTCATTAAGAGCTAAATTATTTTCTTTACTACATTATGCCCTAGTCTTTGACTCATTCAGATAAATTAAACATGTATTATGTCAACTCTCAAGGATATTAAAAAGAGATTTATTGTTGTAGACTGTTCTAAAATATTTAGAATTGAAGACTGCGCTGACAAAGGTTTCCAAATGAGAATGCTGGCTGCAGCATATTCTTTTGATCCTTAATGTCTTAAAGCAGCAGGTATTGCTCTCTCAACACTTTAGAGAAGAAAACCCTTCAATTCAAGGTAACCCAACCTTTGTGATTGTCACTGGACAGACACTGGAAAGACACAGGGTCTGAAACCAGCATTGTCTTCAGGGTTTTATCCAAAGTGACTTAGTAGTGAAGTAGTCCAAAGTCCTTTAGAAAAAACTGATAAAAATTGCAACATAAAGATGGATGACTGTGACCATTTTAGTGTATTTCTTTTATGGGACAAAGTATTTTTCAACTGATTTTAATATGATTATGTAATATCTAAAATCACATTCCTGTCATACTGGCATATTCTGTCTGGTGACATTTTGGCATTATCTTCAGAGTATTTATATTCTTCAATAGCTTTTGATTGTGTTATGCAGGGCCGGCGATTGCTATAGGCGAGCTAGGCAATTGCCTAGGGCGACAAATGTGTTGGGGGCGCCCTCTAG
>NW_015151331.1:127768-169421 GCF_000732505.1 Cyprinodon variegatus
GGTGGGGGGGGGCGCAAAACTCAATCTCGCCTAGGGCAACCAAAGGGCTAGAACCGGCCCTAGTGTTATGTCAGAGTACTCTACTTCCTAAAGTATTTATTTTGTGGGCATGTGCTTCAATGACACATTAGAAAACATAAGGAAATGTGAACAGAGCCATGATTATTTTTGTTTTACAGAAAAAATGCCCTCATCTTTGACAATAAAATCTTTTTTTTTTTTTACAGGAAATTATTTCAAATGGTGAGCTGTGACTTCCTTGCAGTTATTGAAAACCAAAACAATCTAATAATGTAACCTATAAATTAAAACAAAGTCACAGAAATGTATTAGCAAAACCAACAGAACACATTGCCTTACATCTTCGATTATCTGATACAAATAAAGAAGCACCTCATGAAATAAGATTGATCAGTTTGACCTAAAAAAAAAAAACACAAATAAGCCCCAGACAGCTACTTTTTTTAAATTACCTGTCCATTGTGTTTGATAGGCCTTTTATGCTAAGAAGGATTGATTCATTTTCATATCTACCGAAGTTGAACTTCGGCCTCAGTCACTCTATGTTCACCTAAAAAAAATTTACTTTATGCCACTTCTCAAGTGGCATAAATTTAGATTTTTCCACTGTGGCATGCCAGATACCACTTTTGTTATTCTAATGATACCCTGCAACTTTAAAGAGACATTTCAAACAAATCACTGACAGCTTGGTTCAAAGTTTTTTATCTCAGGAAAACCAACTGATTGCATTGAGACACTGACCCTATAGCAATCCCTCACACCAAGCATACATGCAGCAAGAGGGGAGAGGAAAAACTCAGTTTTAACAGAAAAAAAATACAGTAGAACCAGGCTCAGTGTGAGTGTCGGAGGCTGACTGGGGTTTCATGGAGATAGAAGTAGACATACAAAGGAAGCAAATATACTAGGGATGCACGATATTGGGATTTTGGCCGATATCCGATATGCCGATATTTTAAAACTCATGCAGCCGATAACCGATACCGATATTAAAGCTGGACAAAAATAAGTAGTCATTGAAAATAGCAATTTTGTTATGCATTTCTGACACTTTGAAAAATAATATACTCAAATATATTTTCTTTTGCTGATATCAAATTGATTTTTAAAAACACGGTATCGATCTATTTTACTTTCAAAATCTCGTGAAATTTTGCAAATTCTAGTGAGATTTTGTTAGTAAAATAGATGAATACCGCGTCAATATATCAAAATATGGGGATTTCGTAGCATAACGATGACATATAGCAATATTTCATTAGTAAAAGAGATTGATATGGTGTTTTTAAATGGCAATATACCAGCATATGAAGATATTGTGATATTTTAATGTATCAATATTTTTCCCTCGTCTTTAGAAGTTTTTAAGTCTGTAAAAGGAAGTTTTTGAGGAAGAAGAAGAAGTAGTATGTTTTTTTTTTTAGACTTTAGAAACTCAAAAGCTGATCAAATATCGGGTTAAATATCGGTGGGGTGGCCGATGTCCGATATTCAGTTTTAAGGCCGATACCGATAGGGGGCAGATTATATCGTGCATCCCTAAAATATACAAAAGGTAATTTTTAACTAGCTCCATAGCTGACAGCCAATCAGATGAGCCAGTTTCCATATTAGAGGATGAAAGAGAGAATATACAGTTAGTCACAGTAAAGGAAACAACAATACACTGGGAAAAAAAACGGGCCATACTCCAACAACTATAAACCAAAGGGACAATGGCAGCAGCACAGATGATATTTCTTCAGACTGATGTTAGAGCCAAACAGCAACAGGCCAAATTAAGCTTCTATGAAGGGTGAAAGTAGAGAGAGTATACTGTAAAGTGGGTGGAACTAACAAATTCTGCAAATTGGGAGAATAGAACCAGAATAATAAAGTGGTCCTTATGTCCTGCAGTAGCTTAAGCCTACACATTAATTATCGAGATAGCTCAGGATAACCTGAGCCTCTCTAAATATAAGCTTAATCAAAGTGGAAGGTTTAATCCTTACATTAAAAGAATATAAGGTGTCTGGTTCAATGACTGAAACTGGTAGTTGTTTCCACAGAAGAGGAGCCTGATAACTGAAATATCCTCTGCCCATTCTACTTTTATAATTTCTAGGAAACACAAGTAAAGCGGCAAATTGAGACTGAAGTGCTCTGTTAGGAACATAATTACTGATCAGATCTCTGATATACTGTAAGATGTAGCTTGGATATTTAGGACTTCATATGTGAGAAGGAGGATTTTAAATTCTATGCTGGATGCCAATGAAGAAAAGCTAGGATAAGAGAAATAGGATCTCTCTTTTTAAATCCCTCTGGCTGCAGATTTTGGATCGGCTGAAGGCTTTTAACCACAATTTGCAAAGTTCCTGGTAGTAAAGAACAACAATACCTGAGCATTGAAGTAACAAATGCATGTATTAGTTTCTCAGCATCACCCCTGGAAAAGTTATTTTATATTTTTTGTAATATTCCAGAGTTAAAAGGAGGAAATCCTACAAACCTCTAGTATCAGAATTCTTTATCGATTGTCATATACGAACAGAATGGCAACGGTGCAGAAATTCAAAATGTATGTTAGGATACCTGTTTTTCCAGGGAGTGATGAGAAAGTCTGAATGGAAACTGGTGCCTTTTGAAGAGTAGAATCTTGAAAATGCCTGCAAGAGGTAGTCTGTGAGGCTTAGAATGCAGAAATATTAATTGCCCATGCAATGGAGAACAGTAATGTTTAGAAAAAGGCATAAAACGCATATGACTGCAAAAGGCTGCTTGCATAGCCTGTGGGCTGCATTGCATGCATTGGTCACTGTTACTGCACTCGCTTGATGTGTGACTCAGAAGCTAATGTATTGATCCCACAGACTGAAGTGACCAAAATGAATGAGGCACTTGATCATGCAGTGTGGCCAACACACAGAGGCACCATTACTTACTTGTATAAAATACCAATAATATGAGATACAACAACACATATACAGTAACCCTCACGCTAATGCCTTCCTCATACAATGATGAGAGACAATGAAATGAATGACATGCTGGCTCAGACATCGGCTGGCAGAAAAAGGTCGGGGTCAGGTGCTTGGGAACCAGAGCACCATGATGAAAGGTGCTCACAGAGGCTACATACAAAGGATGTGGGAAAAATAGTCATTTTGAAACCCACAGATTACACTCAAGTCGAAACACCTAGCAGCTTCAACTAGGATGTTCAAACATCCATAAATGGCAACTTATCTCACAACTTGACACTGATGAGATACAATGCCAATATTCTGGCAAGGGGGACCCAGTACCCTAGGCCAGAGGAGAGTTAACATTGACCACCCCACTAGAGATTGGGTGTGAAGCACCAATAACTTCAACTATGCTGAATGAGGCAGCAACTGACCTGAAAAATAAGATCATAGCAAAAATGTCCACCAGGCAACCCGGAAGCCAATTATGCAGCCTAAGTGAACTACCATCAGAAAGTCTCATAGGAAACATGAATGCAGCTCTGCAAATAATTCCTACATCAACCATCACTGAAACCAATGACTTCATATACTGCACAGCAGCAGTGATCGTGGTGTCAGCAAGTAGGACCCAGAATTCAGACATACTTACACAGACTTAGACTTACATTTAGAATAAACTTTAATTATCCCTTTGGATTACTCCTTCTGGGAAATTTTGGTACCAGTAGCTTATATAGAGTACAAAGAGTTAAAGCATGATGCCATTAAAGATAAAAACACAACAGACAATATAAAAAGTGTATATAGTACAAAAAGCTTAAAAAAGAGAAAAGTTGTAATGCCCTGGAATATTTTTCCCTTAGATATAAAAATACATGCACTGTAGAGAGCTAATGGAAGACTACATAGTAGTTGACTTGGGTTATTGCACTTGCACTGTAGAACTGTACTGACCTTATAAATAAGTAAAACACAGGCTAAACCATAGTTGGCATATATTATTGCACAGTTAGAGAGTGGTAAATTGCACACAAGGTAATATTTTGCATAAAATGTCAGAGTAGGGGGGGTGCTGACCCTTGTCCCTCTTCCTTTCACCTACTCTTTTCCCCAAGTGGGAAGTTGTACAGCTTCATGGCTTGGGAAACAAAGGAGTTAATCAGTCTGCATTTGAGGAGAGGCAATCTCCCACTGACCAGGCTCCTCTGAGTGGTGAAGACAGTGTGCAGACGGTGGCTGGCATTGTTCATAAAGTCCAGCAGTTTATGAGTTTGACAGAGCCGGCTCACCTCACCAGTTTTTTCCAGTATGGAGGTGTCTGTCATGAACGTGTAGTTCACTGGCAACCACAGACTGGTAGAACATCTCCAACAGCTTATTAAAGATTTTGTAAAACCTGAATCTCCTCAGGAAGTATATCCGGCTCTATGTCTTCTTGTGCAGTTGGTTGGTGTGTGTTGACCAGTCCAGTTTTTATTTAGCCACTCTCCAAGGTATTTCTACGAATCCATAGCCTCCACCTCAGCCCCCTCCAGTAGTACTAGCTTAGCCTTTGGTCCATTTCTCCCAAAGTCTATGACCAGCTCGTTCGTCAGCTTAAATAGGAACTGGCACAGGTGGATCAGATTAGAGCAAATGGAAACTGGGTGGAGCTAAGCAGGTAGAAGAAATGAACTAATAATCCAGTCTTCAATGCCCAGATCATGACACCTAGAGGTGTTTGGTTGTCGTAAAAGGGACCATGAGATTAAATACCCACGATGGAAGGCTGGAGCCTAATATCAAGGCAGCGTGAAGAGAAGTTAGTCAATTGGCAAAGGCCCTGAAAGAAAAAATTACCAAAGTGGTGCAGCCAGATGCCCTTAACTGAAACACTGGAAACTGCCAAAAGCTTCAAGCCTTTGCCAGCTGCCTAAAGAGGTACATGAGAGATAATGAAGCCGTATTGGTAAACCGGCAGTTTGTAACTCAACCGGCAAAGGTGTATGCTCAATGGCAGGGGAGCAATAACAGAACAGACGCACCAAGGCTGGAAACTAAACACCAATGGAAAGGCATATGGGAGTAGGGCTGGGTATTGTTAAAAAATTTTTGGTTCCGGTACCAATACCGATACCTTCACTTCGATACCGATTCCTGAACGATACTTTTTTCGATACCAGTTTTATAATATCAATTCGAAGAAAAAGAAAATTACACAACATAAAAAAGTACAAATCTTGAGTTTTATTTTAAGCTCTGATTTTTCCATTCACATTTTTCCTCTTACATAAAAAAACTTTCAGTGTCTAATATTCACTGTTACATTGTGAGGACCTTTTTACTTAGCAGTTTTCCTTTAGAAAAATTCCCATGTCTGACAAACAAGCCCGTTGAATGGGATCCTACTGACAGCGCACCGCTGGTTTGGGGGGGTCTGAGCGGCTCCGACAGAAATATTGGAAGGCAGGATGAACTGACTGCACTGATTAAGTTTTCAGGTGGATTTTCCCACTTAAAAACATAATAAAACTACTATATTCCCACTGATCACAGCAAATATAGCTGCAAGGCAGAGAAAGGATAGAGTAGCTCCGCCCAACGCGCGTCAGAGCCACTTTTCGACCGTGCAGCCACAGCAACAAGGCTGCTTCAGCCGCGCGTCAGAAGCTGGTACAAGCAGCAAAAAAGGAAGCAGCAGACGCGATTTTGCTGCTCCTGCTGCATCCAGTTTGAAAGCAGCATGATTCACTCTGCTCTGGCTTTCCACTGCCCACGCGCTGCTGAGAGGAGGATGGTGGCGCCGGCTGCGGTCCGCTCTTCTTGCAGTCAAACACCAAGCAACTTTCTGCTCTTAAATTGTTTCCGTGCACGATGTATTGCATTGCGCACTATTGGCATCAGTCTTAAAGCTACAGTGTGTAATAATTACAGGGATATACAGTCAGAAATGTTATATATTATACATAACTATGTTATTTATCATCATCTACAAGCTTAGCCTCTTAACCTTAATATTTGCGTTGCCTTAGAATTCGTTATTTATAATTACATAGGAGCGGGTCTCGCAGCCATGGAGGCAGACATCTTTGCGCTACGGCAGCGCAGAGCCAACAAACTAGCGATTGCGAGATCGCCCATAACGCTCGAAAGTAACTACGGCAAGTTGAGAGAGATGAACTGAGACGGTACTGAACAATAGATGGCAGTATTATGCCTGAGAATACTATCTGTAAAATTATCTATGTAAACAAACCTCATCACTTGAGAAGGTAGGTGATGCGGACGTCGTGGAAGACATTTTGTCCCGTAACGCTCGCCGTACTGTTGGGGGGTAGAAGCGGTGGGGGGGAGATGTTCATGTTGCTGCGGTCTGCAGTCTGGATGTTAGATGTCGCTAAAAATTACACACTGTAGCTTTAATAAAGTGAAGCCACACTTTTGACCTGGGTGCATTTTAAAGGGGTTCCACGACGCTCGCAACCAGTTCACAACAGATACACATGAACCCTGGCTGTAGGCGTGACCACCTGTGTATTTTTCCTGGATGACGCAATCACGTTAAGTGTTACAGCCAATTACCGAAACTTGGTACCGAAAGACGAGGCATGTTTCGATACTCTGTAGAACCGAAGCATTTCGGTCGGTACCATAAAAGAACCGAAGTTCGGTACCCAGCCCTATATGGGAGAGGTTTGCACGGACGAACAGAATGGTAATGGCAGACCAACCAGACATTGTGCTGTTGGACGATGTGATAGACATAGCATTATCAAGCAACCTCAGGAAAAAGGAACATGAGAAACTCCACGTACAGTTAGGGATAAATGGTAAAAAAAAAATAATTATTTCCATATCAGCATTATATTCTACTGTATATGTCCACTTTTTGAAATAGCTGACACCTGGTCATCTTCTGCATCAAAAATGCGAGCTACTTTTTAAGCATTTTGGTCTGACAAATTTCCTCCAAATCACCAGAAATAAATAAATAAAAAATACATATGTTGTTCTGATCTAATAGTAAGTTACAGCATATTTTACTCATACACCAGGTCAATATGTAGCTTTTCTTCATGTTCAGTGTTAAAATGAAAACTGTTTTTCTATGGCGAATTTTTGTGCAACCAAGGAACCCAGTTACCCGTCTGAAAAAAATGTGGTGTTTAAATTTACAAACCTTCGCTAAACACATTCCCGCTGCACGATCATGTCTGACAACACATGAAAAGCTAGGATAAGAGACAAGGCCAATATCTAACGGCTCTGCGCAGCATCTCTGCAGTCATGACGTAACACTGTACGTAAATTAACAACGCCACCAGCCAATCAAACAAAAGCTGTTTTTATCAGATGCAATTACTCAAAACACTGCACAGTGGCAGGGATTACCAAACAAAAAGGCAGGATTTAAGAAAAAACCATGAGACTGTAACAAAATGAACACTTACATGTTCTATATTAATATATATTTTGATATACTTAAAAAAAATCTAGTTTTTATCTTTACTGAGTAGCTAGCATATATGACATTTGAAAAATATGTTTGTCTTCAGGATAAAGTATTAAAGTATTTCTGAGGATGTTATTATTGCCTTTGGTACTGGTTAGACTTAAGAAAAAGAATGTTGCTTCTCATGTTGATCCATATAAAAATATCTGCAGTAAAATAATAAAAATATAATATAGGCATTTCTTTGGTAGAAACCAAAGACATTGTTACATCCCCTCACAAACTGGAAAAAAAAAAAAAAAAAAAAAAACTGTCTCTACATCCCCAGTGGTTCCTGCCGCATGTTTTTATCCAGAGTATTTCTTTTTATTTCTTTAAAGGTTCACATTTGTGTCTACTCGGGTCCTCAGTTTTTCAGTTGCTTACGAAAACCCATCACTTAGTAGATTTGTAGGTGTTCTATACTCTTTCTGTTTTGGCGTTTTTATTCATTTATACTTTTACTTCTATTGCTTTAAACTACACTCTAATGCTATGCACAACCCTTTACTGTGTTTCTAGGTCATAATGATGTTGCTTGTTAACCCAAGTTTAGAATTATGTGCCATTTTGTATTGATCTTTAACATAAAACCCTTAAAAAAATACATTAATGTTGACCATGCCCTAAACAAGGTCAGAGCTTTTATGAGCCTTTATTTGCTTTATGTTTTGTAGGATCCTCTGCTTGTTTTCCCACAGTGTCTACTACATGTTAGAGAATGGTTCCCAGGGGAGTCCTTGCTGTGGGGCTGAGCTGATCAATAAGTAAAAGGGAATAATTGTGTGCCTGAACATGGGTGTGCTGCTATTTCTGGAGAGGGCTTTCAATTTAAATCCATTTTGTGTTCTAGCAGTATATTCCAAGCAGACTAGGTACTTAGGTTAATAGGTCAGAACTCAGTGCTTCTAAACACTAAAGGTTTGAGAAAGAAGAAAACAGCTGTAGGCTGTGCTGTCAGGTATCTCCAAATAAGCTGACTCACCAAAAAGGCCAACTCTAATGTCTCCTGGACTTGCAATGAAATCGGTACACTAAAGAAATTAAGAAAAAAAAAATGTAATGACTGTTAAAGAAAATCTGTTTTTACATGAAATCGTTAGCAGTCAAAATGATTCACACCTTGGATAACTGTTAATCTGAGCACTGACTCAGGTTTCAGATTCTTTCATTGATCACAGCTTTTTTCTAATTAACTCTGCCCCATTTTGCCAATTTATTACATCTTTCCAACTAATTTATCTCAAGGGAGAACAAAACTTAGAAGCATATCAGTCAAATGGTATATTTTAGACCCACTTTGAATAACAATGAACACAAGGCCAATATCTAACGGCTTCTGGAAACTTATGGTTTTAAACAAAGGCATTTCCACAATCAGTACACTGTGTTAAGATAACATTCTTTCACAGAAAGAGAATGCCAAGATATAGCTAAGCTCGAAATTATATATGCTCCTGGTAAATGTTATCTTTCAAAACTATTTAAATCCAACAAATGTGTTTTTTTTCTGTAAAAAATAAACCTGCATCTCTTAAAACAGTACAAAACGGTGTAAACTAAATGCCATTTTTGAAATCAATAATTTTATTACAGACTAAATTTGACATGAAAAAAAACACATCTCCACTTAATAACCAAATGGCATTGCAGCAAAACAGATTGCTTTTTACAAATACTGTATGTTGCACTTTCACAGTATATCTTTGCTGAGAAGCTTTAAATCAAGGAGAAAAAGTGTATAATTTATTAGTTAAAAAAAAAATGCAAATAGGAAATAAGTAAGGAACTAAGCATAAGAACAATAACCAAATATGGGCAGTAGAATAATGAAAAACATAGGGAAGTGAACTAAACATAGCAAGGTATAGATAACAAAGAAGAATTATAGCAGCAAGCTATAACCAAAATCCAAACAAATTGTAATCATCTCAGCTAACATTTTCAAAAAACAGAAAGCTCTTTATTCAATCTTAGGATTTGTTTTAATAGAATAGATTGTTTTGTGCTACACCTTGGCAGTTTATAAATTTATTAAAGTATCATGTTAAAAATATTAGTTTTGTGTAAAGTTGCAGATGAATAGTCTTTTCACTAGGTGCTCTTGTGTAATGACCTTTCAGCCTTATACTCTAAATGTTATATGTGGTCACTGTACAATGAGATCTGATAAGGAGGCATCACTGCAAACAAGCGTTGATTGGGCTTCCACAATCAGAGCCTCATAGTAATGGAAAAAGCGGCCTGATGAAATCAGGTCAGTCGTTACTGACTTTGTGGAATACATTGATCGGCTTTATTTTTTTCTGTTTAATGCTTTTTTTCGGCATTTTCTTGCTTGTTTAATGAATGTTCTGTGGTCATAATAATCTGTGTGCACATAAAGCCTGTTATATAAATATATTTTTTTATATTTTGAGGTTTGTTGTCAGTGTTGCATGTTACTTGTCTCTGGCACAGTTGCACAAGGCCTAGATTTAAACGGACACAGCTTTGCTTTTGGATAAATACAAAAATAATTATTTTAACAATTAAAGTGGTTGAAATAAGTTTAGACTAAATCGTTTGTTAAAAAGTTGAACATTTGTTAAAGGTATAAAGCACTGCTCTTTGATTGG
The DNA here is from genome assembly GCF_000732505.1 of Cyprinodon variegatus. Classification (NCBI taxonomy): domain Eukaryota; kingdom Metazoa; phylum Chordata; class Actinopteri; order Cyprinodontiformes; family Cyprinodontidae; genus Cyprinodon; species Cyprinodon variegatus. The sequence goes on from NW_015151331.1 coordinate 137,833, forward strand.
TAGACATAGTGTCCACCATTTTAATAAGCTCTGCCTAAATTTGTCTTTTGTTATTATCTCAGTGGTACCTAATAATTTGTGGTAGTGAGTTAGTGCAGACCCAGGTTTCCTCCCACAGTTCAGAAACATGCCTGTTAGGTTAATTGGCATCTCTAAATTGTCCTTAGACGTGAGCGTGTGTGTGCATTGGCTGTATATCTCTTTGTTGCCCTGCAACAGACTGGCGACCTCTCCAGGGTGTGCCCCACCTCTTTCCCATGGACTGCCAGAGATAGTTACCAGCCCAACCATGACAGTGGGGAGGGAGGGAGGGAGGGATGGATGGATGGATGGATGGAGTTAGTGCACCCTAAATGGGGAAACAGAACAAATGTTTTCTTTTTAAATGGGAAATAGTGTGAAACTCTAAAAGCATTTAGAATCTTTAATAGTAAAATATCTACCTACCATTCTACTTTCAATACATTTTCTATCCCATAACAAAGCACATGATGTGAATGAAAAACTGATAAAGTGTCTTCTGTGATGACAAAAGTCACACTGCTGAGGCCTTGAAACAGAAGCAATGGAATGAACCAAGGATAAGGACAGCCAAAATGACAATAAAGTAATAACAAAGAACAGTTAACATATATAAATTCATTGGAGCACCGACAGTTCAATGTGCAACCCCAATAAAATCTCCACCTGGGTGGCGACAACCCTAGCGCCATCTCCTGTATCCAGCTAAACAGTGTGTTGTTAGTGTATATAATAGACTGTCTCATTGAAACATCTTTTTTTCATATGCAGGTGTGGGTTAGTCTTCAAGTGGAATAACATTTTTGTCCTCAAAATTCTCCGTTATCCTAGATCTGTAGCCGCCGGATCTACAGATCTGTAGCCTAGTCTTTCTCGGAGGCTCTTGTACTTATAATTGAGAATCTTAGCTAGGATTTATTTGGATAAATTTTAAACTCCTGATGACATTTTGTATTCTTTAAAAAGAGGTATTTTCATCTTGCATCTGTACATGTATTATTTTGCCAGGAAGAGAAAATATTTTTCATACACAGGGAAAGATTTATCCATGTGTCTACGGAAAAAAATAAACAATTATGCTGATGGTCTCACGCAAAAGTCCTTACTTGGGGTCAACCAAAAACTTTAGACAGACTGGTGGAATGGAGAATGTGATCAGCCAGTCACACCAGCTACAGTGGCAGTAGTCCAGAAACCAAAAGATAAGAGTTCATTTTTGTTCAAAGCAACAGAAAAATCTTGACTGCAAAGTTAAGCTCAACTGATACTAATGCGATTCCCAACAGAGTGTAGCAACTATCTAGACAGAAACGGTGAGCAATCCAGGGAGTATATCCTGCAGGGGCCAAACTGATTGATAAATGGAGCTTTGCAGTCCAAATACCACACCCCCATATCATCTCTGAGTAACACAGAATCTGGCAGACAAGCTACACTGAAGGAGGGAAGGCTGAAGGAAAATAAAATGGAAACCTTAGAAACATTCTGCTGCAGTTGTTTTTATAAAATGTTGCTACAGCTTTCCCAACATGGTGGAACTATTTAAGCTCTGCGGTGGTTGGCCTCTGCTTTTGTTCTGTTAATTTTAGTTGAAAGCTTCAGCCTTAGAAAGGATGAAAGATAGTGTATGGCAGTGCAAGCTGTTATGAGCATGAAAGAATGTTTTTTGTATTTTGTTTTGATTTCTCCGAGCCTAGTGTTAAGTCAGTAAATGAAACGTGGTCATCTAGATAACCTTATATCATCGCAAGAGTTTTTGTTGTTATTATCTCAAGTTGTAAGGCACTCAAGGCTAACTGCATGGACACTGTTAAAGCATTGTCTGTGCCAGAGCAAGAGGCCAAAACAACTCAGTGTACCAACCATCAGCTTCTGTCTGTAACTCACTTGTTGCCAGAGGAAGTAAAGTTCAGTTAAAGAAGATTCCTTGTTGTGTGCTTCATCAGAACATTAACGCACCTCCCTGCCACCGGAAGGTCAAACACAACAATATTATTACCTTACCTCTAAATGGCTGTTTTGCAGGTAGGGTGCATGTACTGGACAATGCCAGAAATATAGTAAATGCATCTGCTAATGACAAATAACCCATTTAGCAGCAGTTATTTTCCCAAACTAAAAGTGGAAACATGAAAAAGGGTATCCATCAATAACAATAAGAAGGTTTGGATTGCTGCAATGCCAAAAGGGTTGTTACAACTATGGACAGTAGATGACTTTGATAATAAAACACTTCCAACAAGTCTTTTTTTTAATTAATAAGTAATACATTAAAAGCAAAGTCTATTTATTTTCCTAAATAATGATGCTCAATTTATACAGTTTTAAGTACTAATATTAAAAAAAAACATTGATTTCTTTTAACACTGACTTGTTTTTTTATTTGCCTTGGCCCTCAAAGGAGTAAGACTGTGCTAATTTATTGCTTTTGAAAATTTAAAATCAGTACACAATTATCCACAGCATCAGCAAAGTTTTTATTTAAAGCTTAATTTCTACATGCATTTGTAATGACTACTCAAACGGAGGACCTGAAATTTCAGCTACACACAACAGAAAATGGTTTAAACGTTTTACTGAGAACTCCAAAAGAAAATTGGCAGGGCACCTTATAGCAAAAGGATCAGGAAACTCTGAAGAGGGGGAACAAGGCTAGTGACGTGAAATACAGGTAGATCTCTGACTGTGGCTAGAAATCACTTACTTTGTCAACCTGGGAACTGGGACGAGAGCTGAGTTTAGGGCCCTTCTTAGACAATGTGACATCACAACAGGTCCCCTGCAATGATATTAGTCTTCCCTACAGTTTTGAAAGCCTGAGTGCAAGATGGCGTATAAGGTCTAGGATCAGTACTGTGCTCAGAACTATGACAGGAGATCACCAGTGTGTTCATTCCACGAGGCGTGGGAATCCGTACATTTATATGGAATAATCAGGCCGGTATTTACATTTCTCGGGAATCCGCGCTTATTTACATACAGGTGGACTGCATCAACTTTACGAGGAATATTTACGATCATTTATTGAAAAAAGAATGTTGAATCTGACTTGTCGCGTTTGTAAACGCCCATAGTAGGAGAAAAATTAAGAGAAATTTACGATGAGAAATGTTGTTGCATAAGGCATGTTCTCTCTAAAGCTTATCTGGTTTGGAGAAGGTTTTCCTGAATAAACTCAGTGTCCTCTGTCTCCACCTTCCTTAAAGCCAATCACATTGTTTTAATCATAAAACAATAAAAATGAAATCATTCACAGGGTTCACTAGAGACATAAGGTGTCCTTTTAACAAGGATCCAATTAAAGAATGAGCAGCATTAATTCGCCGAGAGGTAAATATTTACTGCAAGAGGGTTCTTTGACTGCGAATAGATGTCCTTAAATTCAGAAAGTTATCTTTATGAGCGCTACCGTTTCACCTAACAATTCATAGCATACATCCACAACCTCAGCCTTCCTCACATTGGCAGTGTTACACAGATTTCTTTAGTAGGTATTTAGCAGAACTTGATATTGGTGAGAGATTGTTGATGCTTGATAACAGCAGTATAAAAATGACTGCACCGTCAGACAGCCTCTTAACATTTTCTGTGTGATGGAAGACAGAATCTAAATGAGGATGAACCCCATGAGATGATACACAGGTCCCACCTTTTTGAACAACATTTTTTTACTGCAACTTCACCTGCTGACAGGTGTGATTCTCCACCATAAGATTGAAGTTAAATTTGATACATTGATCCGCTACCTTTCCAGAAGGAAATTAGTTTCCCCCCTATAATGTTATCTGAATTATAACAGAAGATGGTAGGCCAATTTAATATTTATTAGTTTGTCTGTATATATATTTTTAATATCTTAAAAAAACATTTTCTGTCATGATCTGCCCTGATAGCTCACCTAAATTATTCATGCCTTTCACCTGCTTACCTTTCTCCAGCTCTCAATTATCACTCATCTCATCCACCTGCAGGTTTCCCATATACTTGGCTAAGTTCCAGCTATCAGGGCTGTTAAAATGATAATTTCAAGCAAAATGACAATTTTCCTTTCTAAAATTGTGATCTAATATTCCTATTGTTACTGGTCATATTATGCATTATTTTGCTCAGAAAGGGATGTATTTCACAAATCAGAAATACACATTCAGTTGATCTGATAAATGTCAAAATGGTTACTTAAAATCTGTAAACATTTGTTGGTATATTCTAAGGATATAAAACTTAATTCTTACTAGTGTTTTTTTACTTTCTCAAATTGAGTTTATGCTGGCAAAAATGTAATTTAGAAAATTTATCATTACAGTTCCGACTAGCGATGTCATTTTGACCAGGAAATATATTATTTTAGTGATCTACAAATGGAACAACAGACAGAAGAGGAATTTTAATAAATGTCAAAATGACATTAACTCAGTCTTCTCCCACGCCTCCTTTTGTCTGTCTTTTAAACACACTCTCTAATTTTTTTTATTCATTTCTGCTCTAAAATCTCTAGTTCCAGAGGTGTGAAATAAGCACTTTCTATTGCCTGTTATCATGGTGACTTGTCAAATCAGTGCTCCACTGTTAATTGCTTTCCATACTTTTTATGCATTTTTGCTGAACACTGAATTGACCTACAACGTGTTGATTAAACTAACTCCCAGCAGCTTTTATGAAACCAGAACCTAAGAGTTTCCATCCTTAGGCTAGATCAATCCAGAGTTGAGGATTTAAGTCTGAGTTTGTTAAACCTGCTTTGTGAAATGGGCCTCTGGTTGTGTTTTGAGGCACTTAACATTTTCCTCACTCAATGAGGTGAAAATTAGAGTTGAGATTGGGGCCTGGCAGTTGCTTCCAGCAATCCCAGATAAATAGATTTTTTTAAAAGTCAATTTTATTGAAGAAGTACAAATGGAATCATGTTTTTTTCCCCCAGAGGTATCTCACCAAACATCATAAAACACAATCTCTGCATCAGCTTCTTATACTCACAAAATTGCCTTGAAAACCATATATTAAAGATCACTGTCTTGTAATTCAATTGCGATTCTCTTCTGTGCTCAGAGTACACTTCCCAGCTGGTGTTTATCATTCACTCAGAAGGGCACATATTACCCCAGGTGATAGAGATTTTTATAGGTTGTTTTCATAGGGTTCATATTAAAGACTTTGTCTCATACCATTGTTTTTTTTTTTCCTTTCAAAAAAAAAAAACACTCATTAAGGTGAATCAATTAGAGGGACTCATTTCCTCTCTGCAAAGTACAGCCCAATTACATTAAGGATCAGAAAAAAGATAAACTAATTTAAATGAACCGTTGAATTTCCTATTCATTTGAAGCAGTAACACTAGTGCATCTAATCTGTGGAAAAGATGGATAGATGCAACTATGGTAATTAGATTATTTCAGCTAACCTCAGATTCAGAGAGAAAAACTGTTTCGATCCCAGCAGTGATCACTGTTGCCAACACTTTAGCAAGGAAAGTCTCTATCTGTTTGTTGTTCTAAGAATGTCTAGAAGTTGCTGGATGACATCATCGCCCAAATTGCATATTTGGTAAAGCTTTAACCTAGCCTTAGGAGAGAGGAAATGTTAACATAGGCAAGAGAGGATTGATTAACACTAACTAACCTTTTTACCTCAATCAGAACTACATAATAAGAATCAATCTGATGTTTTCAAATTTAGCTCAAAGGCAGACACAGACAGATGAATAGGCTGTGCAGGAATTAAATGCAGGGGGATCTATATTACTTAAATATTTTATATCAAGCCTGAGTGGAAACTCAGTGGAAGCTTTGCAACAATGGTCAGATTTTCTGGTAAAGTAGGAGGTTTAACCACTAATTCCTGCTTATTAGACAATGTAACTATGGGAACTGCGTGAAATGTGTTGATACCTAATAATAATAACAATAATAATACAGTTGATGCCAACTGATATGGTTAGAAGCTGAGTGCAGGAAGCTGGGGTGCATTTCATAAAGCAGATTAAGTGGAACCTCTAAGTTTTCTAAACCCGAAATGAGGGTAACTCTTAGTTTTCGGTTTCTTTATTCAACCTCTGTGTCTATTACTGTAGTAACATTCTCACCTGTTAATTAACAGAGAATTAAATTTTTATATATAGAGGGTCATCGGAACTTGTATAAATGTCCTTTCACAAAATGTCCTTTCATATTTAATTATCTTTAGTATTGATCCATAACATACATCCATAACATCATCCGTCCTACCATTTGCAGTTTTGACTTCTTAACAGGTATTAATAGGTAATTAGTACCATGATATGTGATAACAGCATTTCTGTTTAATGGGAGACATAAAATGTGGAGGAACCAAATGAAATGATGCACATCCCGGTCCACCCTGTTAGAACAATTTTTTTATACTTCATCTTCACCTGCTGACAAGGTGTGCTTCTATCAAGTGAGATTGCACATTAATGTAATACTTTGATACACTACTCAACGGCAGGCCGTTAGTGCTTTTGATAAATGTTAAAATGGCCAACGCATTAACCTGAGCAGCATTCATCTCCTGCTCCATCTCCTTGCTGTAGCGCTGTTGCTCTTTTAAACTTTTTCTCCGATTAGTTTTTTCAATAATATCTCTAGTTCCAGTGGTGTGAAATAGCCTCTTCCTGTTGCCTGTTGTCTGTTGTCATGTGCTGTGTTTGAATCTGGTAGTTCTGTCCTCCAACTCTGTCAGATTCATTGGCCAATTACTTCAGATTGTGTCGTGGTGGCCTATTTGGATTAAATTACTCCTTCGTATGGGGCAGACAAATGATGCCTTCTATTTGTCGTGTTGGAAGCAGTGTCGTTTTCTACAGCCATCTTAGATTTAGTCTTAGTCTTTAGGACGAAAACCACTATTTTTTTTAAGTAGCATTTTAGTCATTATGATATGTGATAGTTTTATTCAGTTTTATGTTGCAAAAAAATGTTTACAACCAGATTATTAACCAGACTGACAGCTCTTGCTAGATACTACAATTGCTGGGTATAGAATGCTGCCATGCAGTTCATCATTGCTGTTGGGCTAAAAACTTTGATTTCTAGAATTCAAATATTCAAACTTTTTTAGCCTACTTTGTACAAAAGTGTCTCACAAAAGTTATGAAAGTTGCAGATCTAGTTCAACACATCATATTGGTTAATATAGCAGACATATAAGCTAACAAAATGTACAATAAGGGAATGGTTTTTGGCATACAAGGTTCCCATCATAAAGCAAACACTTCCTGATCTACAATGAATTATGCATTACACACACATCAATAAAATCTTCATTGCTCCAAAAAATTAAAGAACCAAAACATTCTTCTTTCTACTCTCGCAATCTTGACTCTATTTATTCAGCTTGCCCCTTGGGCACAGCTGCTCAGGGACAAAGTACATTTTTAAAGAACACATGGTCTACAGTCTCCCCCTATGTTCGACCCCTCCCAGTTTGCCTACCGAACTGGAACTGCCTACCGACCGAACTGCTTCACTAATGGCGCCATCTCCTTTGCTCTTCACCTGAGCCTGGCACACCTGTAGGGGAAGAACCCCCATGTTCGGATGCTGTTCCTGGACTTCAGCTCAGCTTTCAACACCATCATCCCACAACCTCTGGTAGGCTAAATGGAACAGCTGGGCTTCAATACACCCCTCTGCAATTGGCTGTTAGACTTCCTCACAGACAGACCCCATTCAGTTCAGGTCGGACACAAAACCTCTGATGTCATCGCCCGAAGAACAGGCTCCCCTTATGGCTGTGTGCTGAGCCCCCTACTTGTCACGCTGGTGACACATGACATCATCCCCAGGTTCACCACCAATCACATCGCAAAGTTTGCAGACGAGACCACAGTGGTGTGCCTCATCAGAGACGACAACGACCAGAGCTACAGAGAGGAGATGGAGCAGCTGATGGACTGGTGCAGAGATAACAGCCTGATCCTGAACATGGAGAAGACGAAGGAGATCATCGTCGACTTTGGGAAGAACCGTTCTAACCATGCTCCACTGCTCATCAACAGCTCAGCTGTAGATGTGGCAAACAGCATCAAATTCCTGGGGGTGCACATCACAGACAACCCCACCTAGACTGTAGACACCACCTTACTGATTAAAAGGCACAAAAGTGCTTGTAATGCGGAGAAGGAAAAGAGCCTACCTGCCCCCACCCATCCTCACAACCTTCTACAGAAGCAGCATCGAGTTCCTACCAGCTGTGTCACTGTGTGGTGTGGAGGCTGCAGCACCTCAGACTGGAAGAAAGTGAGAAGATTAGTGAGAACAGCAGAGAAGATCATCAAGGCTCCTCTTCCCTCCATAAAAGACATTTTATCCCAGCATTGTGTGTACCGAGCCTATAACACCATCACTGATCCCTCACAGCCCCACCATGGACTGTTCTCCCTGCTTCCCTCTGGGAAGAGGCTTTGCAACATTTGATGCAGATCTAGCAAATTCTACAACAATTTCTTCCTCACTGCCTTCAGACTGCTGAACTGTTGAAAAATCTCTAAATAATGTCACAGACGCTGCATCACACTGATAGCACGAAACCAAAAATATTGCATATTTGCACGATATATATTAATACTCTGAACTTTTATATCAATGCATTTTTTTCACCATGTTTTTTTCTCCCACACTTAACATTTGATCACTGCTACACTTTATGGAATGGAAATGTTAATTTACAGTCTAAAAAGCTGTACTAAACGAAATTTCATTTTGTAATCTCTGCATATACAAAATGCCAATTAAAGTTGTCTAAGTCTAAATTAACAGGAGTTTGATATGAAAAAAAAAACAATATAGTGAACCTACATAATTGCCTTGTAATGCCATGCCAATCCAGACTTAAATTGAATGAATATGATAACTAAAATGTTGAAATATTTCAAGAAAACAGAAAATGTTTTAATGACAATACAAGACATACAAAACATTTACATCATATTTGAATAGATCAAAACGAAAACTATGAGCAAGAAATTTTCAAAGATCTATTTACCTTTTCATCTGGGTCTTTATCCAAAAAAAAAAAAAAAACACTAGGCAATTAAATAATTTCTTTGGATATAATTTAGGGATTCCTTTTGGTTGAAATTAAAGAATGTTTAGTATCACCTGTTGTGGGCTGGAAGAAATAAAGTCTCGATAGTTCGCAGGGGCGGATTTAGGAACTTTGGAGCCCTAGGCAAAGACAGGCATGAGGGCCTCTGAATTGTTATTTAAAGTGTCACACATCCAGAATTATAATCAAGATATTTCAATTAATTTTTGCTAGTCAAAACTATATTTTTTTTAATATCCGAATTATAAAATACCCCCCTAGTGTTGTCACTAGGGGACTTCAGAATTTTTCGTGGCTTCAATGGTGCTGGCTCTTCTTGACAAAGTTGTTTGAAAATGCCACAATATAGATAGAACTCAGTACTATGGGATGTGCGAAAACAAGAATTTTGTGAACTCTACAACTGCTGTGGAAATCTGTCATGAATTGTTGTGGGGAAGTTAGTTAGAAGCTGGATAATCAAGCTCCGCTGAGTTAGCGGCACCTATCTCACCATCTATCCTATTCAGGAGCTCAGACTTCGGCCAGCCGTTCTCTCTTACTCGCTCTTCTTACAGGTGGTGGTTCTTTTAGGGACCATCAACAGATTTCCGAACTAAGCCCTCTTGGGAAATAAGAATAAACCTCTTGTCTCATGACCAACTGAAACACAGGGGAAATCCTGCTACTTGATTACATAAATGAGGCACACCCATTTCAAATTAAATTACAAGTTTTTTTATAATTTTTTTTATTTATTTATTTATTTTTTTTCATTTTTTTAAGGATTTTTTTTGTCACTATTTAGAATTTTTCTTCAATAAGTTCTCTTCTCTGCTCCTCTCATTTCTTCGCCAGTGATGCCAACCCCCCAGCAAGAAAGGCTGCTGTTGGCTGTCCTAAAAGGCGCTATAAGGCACTAGATGATGTCATCACCCAATTTTAATATTTCCTATCATCCAGCTGTAGGAGATGCAGAATACCCGTTTTTTATTTTTTTTTTTTTTTTTTTTTTTTTGGGGGGGGGGGACTGTGTTTATGCACGCAATAAATTTGTGACCTCAAGCTAGATGCACTTTTCTATCTGCTTTGATCACCCTTCATCTGTGTTGTTGGTCATTGAAGTGAGAATTGCTATCACAAAGAAGTGAAAATTGCTGGCATCAGCTGGACCTAATAGGCTCGTTTGCATGCATGTTTTGTATGCAATTTAACCTCTGTTGTGAATGCGGTGCAGGGGTTTGAGCAGCAATAGATGGAGCACCTTGTGAAGCTCCGTTATTTCACTGCTGAGAGTGGCTTTACTCACAGAGCCACTGAGATAAGCATATATAGAGCTTTTGTATTAGATTTCAGTTATTACTGTGCTTTTTCACTTTATCTTAGGTTACATTGACTGCACAACACCTTCCTGGATTGTTTTTTCTTTCTTTAGCTCTTTGCATTGTCTATTTAAGGTAATTTATGATCGTAATTATATAATCAGATGCTTCACCTCCACCTATGTTTTTCAGACATTTTATCTAATCTCCAGTCTTTGGTTTCTGTTATCACACTAATAGTGGGGTTCGGGGTTAATAAATACCTTTAAGACCTTTACACTTTGACACTGAAATTTCTTGTGTGTCACTTAACCACCTGCTCATCCCTTGGGTCGTGCGAGTCAGTTACACCTATGAGTTGTTTACCTAGCCTGTCAACATGTAAAATATTTTTTTCACTTTTCAAGGTGTGAGATCCAGAGGGAACAACAATAAAAGCTACATGGATGGGTACTAGTTAGCAACCTCCTTAAAGCGCTTGTGACATCCTTTTCTTTATTATAAATTTGAAGATGTATGGGCAAACAACACTGCCAAAATACTCTCAGCTAAAGTCATGCTGTAAAAAGCATTTCACTAATTTAGAGAAATTTGAATGTTTTCAGACCAATTCACAATGCAAATCGATGAAGTGAATAAAACATTATTTTGGCCAAATAATCTTTTATTAAATTATTTGCTTAATCAAGAACCAATAACCTTTAGTCAAATGATTCTTTACCCTCTTTGAAATAGCTAGCAGCGAATAGACATGAGGATTCCATTAAATTACTCTTGGTCATACTTGGTAATCGAAATGTAAGGAGCAGATGAGGAACACATGAACACTAATGTTATATCAGTGTTTAAACCCTTTGTAAAGGTTAGTAAATAAAGCTTGTGCAAGCTTCAACAACAGCTCAAAACATTTACTTCAGCATAGCAAGCAGTCCATCCTGTTAGCTTTGTTTTACTCATCAGTAAACACATGAAATTAACAACACCATCAANAGCTCAAAACATTTACTTCAGCATAGCAAGCAGTCCATCCTGTTAGCTTTGTTTTACTCATCAGTAAACACATGAAATTAACAACACCATCAAAAGACATATTGTCTGTTCTGTCCCTAATTTGACCAGACCTGCAAACCGGGTCTACATTCTGTTAGAGACCCTGCCGAGGTGGACCCCAGCTTCATGGGCAAGGGAGAAGGGAAAGAGAGTGTCCTGTGTTTTTTTACTGCCCTCACACAGAGGGGGCTGGGAAGTCACACCTCTGTGGGTTGCCATGTGACTTGCCTGTGACTGCTTTGGCTGAAAAGGGGGGACTATAGAGTTCCTATAGTTGATTGTTCACCAAACTTGCATTTTCTTCTTTGGTCATCATGTCAAGATGAAATATGGACAGTGGTTCCCAATGTCCAAAAAGTATGATCATGGCATATGGCACAACAGGTGTAAAGTTGCCCCTTGACACAAAAAGCCCTGTCCTTCAAGTAGTGTGGAAACCAGTCCAGTGCTGTACCAGAAAGCCTGACTCAGCTACACTAAGGTCCAACAATACCACCACTGTGGCTTTACAAGGGCAATCCCTGTATTGTGGTGTGCATTTCCTTCTTTAATAATAAAAAAAAAACATAAATATATTGTCTGGAATTTAGTGAGGAATCAAAATAAATGCAAAAAAAAAAAATCAGATTATAAACCTGTATTTATAAAAATTGAGCTTCCCTGTTGTCACATTTAAACTTGATGCATTGGGAACAAAAATTATAGTCAGACTGACTGTTTTGCTTTGTTTTCATCAAGACATTTAAGCTGCTTTGATGAGCTCCTATAGCTCACTGTGAAAACCAGCTGATCCCAGGCTGTGCTCTACATCCAGTCTGTACCTCTACTTTTGATGTGTGTCAAAGCTGAAGGTGAACTCACACATATCATAAAAACTTACTTTTTGGTTGATTAAAGCTTGTTTAATTTTTCAGTTTGGTCCTCACAAAGCAAAACAAATCCCAGCCTATTTTATTTTACTACCTAGGAAATCAGTCAAACCAGTCAGTCATGTAACCAGGCCTGAAAAATCTCCCAGTCCATAGCGATATTCCACCAATAACCCATCCATGCTGCATCATGCCGACACATGACCAATAGGATTCGACTCTCACGATTCGCGAGATGTGAGCTTAGTGCGAGATTACGCAAGACTAGAAGGGGAATTCAAGATGGCAGCCCAGTGATGACGATCGGCAAATTCTGAACATTTCAGCCAAGTTTCTGGGGGAAAAAACAGCCCGTACAAGTTTGCTTTTTTTAGCAAAGGGCTTAAAGCCTAGTCTATTTGTATTCTATTGTTAGTTACAGTTTCTCTATGCTTTTTGTTGGTGCATTTAGCTTTAGCAGTGGTTGATAGTTTCTTTTTGCCCCAGCTTGGCTCTCTCTGTGTTAATCATTCCTTCTATCTCAACTTCCTGCTTTCCTTCTGCCACAGGTGCCACAGCGGTTGAAATGTACCAAGTCCTGTATCTATATTTAAGCTCTCGGGTGGTCATTGCTCTTTGCTGGATTCTTGTATTGTTCTGCTATAAATGACGTTGCTCTCTCCACAAGCTGTTTCCATAAACAAATTTTATAAAAGGGACTACTAAGTTCCTTCAAAATGCTGATTAATTATTATATTAGACTTTACTTATGAAATAAAATTGAAATATATAATTTTTTATGTAAGATTATCTTAATGTATGTTAAATATTCTTGGAATAAAGGAGGTAATTTGAAATTTGTTGTGTAAGATTTAAAGGATACTACATTCTTTGTATTACCTCCCGTAGTCAAGTAGTTTATGATTTAGCAGAACTGTAACTGAAGTAAATGAAATACAAAGACCTTTATTTTAAAGTGTCTGTAAAGCCAATTTAGAAAAGAATATGAAGCTAGTTCATCCATTTTGATATTTCGGATACATTTTCATGATCCGCAAACCTCTTACACTTTTTAATGGACTTTTTCACCTTCTTAAAGACATTATAAGTTCATAGTTGCACTTAGAGGACTGCATGTTTCTAAACCTGAATAATTCCTTTTTATTTTTACCTTTGTATCTTAAAGACATTCAACTGCCAATAAAGTAGGCTTCCTGGCAAAGAACACCGTTTCCTGTGAGAGTTTAAATCTAGCATTGGATTGAACTAATTTCCCTAATGCTTAATCAAGCTTGCAGTTTTTTTTTCTATTAATTAACTTCATTGTTAGATTGGGGTATTTCTTTCTTCCTATTCTAATTTCAGATAGTACAATGGAGGTTTCTTTGTCTCTGTTTTATTCAGCAATTAAAAAAAACATTTTCTTGTATTAATAGCAAAAGGGGAAAATCCATTAGTTATCAATTCCATTAATTACTAATGAATTGCTACATGTTAAGTAAATTCAGTTTTTTTCTGTCTTATATCTTTTTCTATCTTATATCTGTCAACCTTAAATGTGACTCAGGCATTAGATAAAAGCCAGATTTGATGTCCCTTAAACTGAAGTAATTTTAGGACCCAGCTTTGTACAGGAAATTAAACAGGCATGAACTAGTCCTTGATCTTATTATAATCTCTGCACTTCCTTTCTAGCTGTACAAACACACAGGAAGAGAATGCTGAATGCTTGAGATGAACAGTTCATGGCAGCAGCATAAAACAGATTCAAATTTAAAAAGAGAGAACATAAAAGTGGTAAATCACTGTTCTGATCCATCAGCGGAGCTCCAGATAACCATGAATTGTGTATATTTTTTTATTATTTATTCGATACAGAATTATTATCAGTCTCCCTGTTTTTCACAAAAAGGGAGGCCAACAACATGTTTGTGAAAGGGCATTATTAGGATGTATTTTTTTTAAACTTACACTAAGCTTTGTGTTATTTTCAAATGGAGGTAAAATGATACACAATGTGAAAAATCAGGAATACATATATAAACCTGCTTAAAGCAGGGTATGATAAAAGTTACTCTCTTCTGTTAGAATTAGTGTTGCATCGATACCGATACCAGTATCGGATGGGGCCCTGATACTGCACTAAAATGGTGGTATCGGTATCAGCAAGTACTGACAAATAGGGCACCGATACCATTTTGAGAGCCAAAGGTTTATTAAACTATTGTCACCAATTCCAGGTAAAAATATCTATTGGATTCACTTTGTATTAGTCTTGTTCATAATTCAAAAAAGTAGGCAGCAGCTTGACAAAGCCATGATGACAATTATTTTACATCCAAGTAGTATGCAGTTCTCCATATATACACACACATCAATTTCAAACAAATTGTGTTGGTATGGTGTCGGTATCTGCCGATACTGCACAGCCAGATAACGGGTATCGGGGCCAAAAAAATGGCCTTGGTACAACAGTAGGTATAATATGAAAAACCATCCCAACATATCACTGAGGTATTCTGAATTGGAGAAAACCTCAAACCTTTTAAAAAATACCCCTCCGAATTAACTTGCCTGGGTAAAGAGAGCAAGACAAGAAGCCAAGAGGACAGTGATAGCTCTAGAGGAACTACAGAAATGCATTGATCAAGTAGATATATACTTCATCTTATCCACAAATTGTCCCTGACAAAAGTTGGTCAATTAGTTAACGAATATCAAGAAATACTAGCGAAAGTTATATAGAACACACAGCAATTATTTAAAAGAAGGAGCTTTGTTCTGATGAACCGAAAAACATGTTTCAAGTCACACAGTTCTGTTTGTGTAAAACCAACGTTCTGTACGCATATCTCCAGAAACCAGAAGGTCCTCAAATGAGATTTATCACAAGCATATGGGATTTATGATATGATTTTACTGGCCAATGGCATTTTTCATATGTAATATGTTTGTGCACAAGCAATAAAACGGTGGGTGTTAAGTAGAATATCAACAAATTTGCAAAGGTAGGTATTGGACTGGTTTTGGCAAGCAAGATGATAAAATATAGCCCATTAGCTCTCTATCTGATTAACGCTTCTAAAAGAAGCTTGTTATATAGCGGCCCTTACAGCTCGTTTTAGTGTCCCAATAGGTTTAATATGGGTAGGTATTCCTCAAAGTATAATTTTAGTCATTTGCTTTATAACATTTCCTCACAAAATATTTTTTGGTTTATCATCTTCAGCATTTTTTCTCTCCTTGTTGTCAGTTATTCCTTTTAATTTTTGTTACATCTGTTTTACACATTGGCTGAATACTCGTTGAATAATGTTTAGCTAAACCAAAATACTTTCACTTTAAGTAGACATCTTCTGGATGTCACTGATAACTTATTATTAATTGCTTTTTATATCTATGGCTGCTAGGCTTATGGAGACATACTGTTCAGTGTTTAGACATTTCCTAAAAATGCTTTAAGACTAAGTGAAAAAGAAGGTTTTTAAAAGCTCAAGATTGACTAATTCCAAGAAACAACAAAGGTGTTTTTTATCAAAGAGATAATACATCTAAGACAGTAGAGTTTGTGATGAAGCATGTGAAGGTTTTACATTTTTCAGTGAAGAAAGTGATAGAGCACATTTTAGGACCGTTGGAAGGCAGCCCCAGTTTATAGGAAAAAAAGGAGGTTATAGCTGACACTTGATATTTCTAAAAGGCCAACGGTAAATGACCGGTGTGAGCTGAAAAGCCATGGAGGACTGACTTAGATAAATGGCATGTTGGGACAGAACGTTCTTTATTTTACCACTTATGCAATGCTAGTGAATGGAAGCTTTTTTATTTTCCACTAATAAACCTTATTTGCACGAAAATATATATATATATATATTCATATTTTTGTTTTTGTAAAGCTGTTTACAAAAAAGGGGGGGTAGGCAATTCACATGTACCAAGCAGAGGTGGTTAAATACAGTGTGATTTCAACAAGCCACCATCATAAGATCAGCTGGATAACAATGATGATGTTCATTAGAGTGCAGCATAGAACAAGCTTTTTCTCCTTTACACGTTCAAACCAGCTGTTAATACCTCCGTTGCCCGCTCAGAGGTGTTTTAAGTGGTAGATCAACTTCGACCCTCATTTCACCTCAATACTTCACATAAAACGTGGATGAAAGCATTCGAGCCCTAGCTTTGAGGGAAATATGTACAGCAAAAGGAGCTTAAAGTGGATGTGCAACTCAGTGGGACTGGCTGAGTATAAAAGCAGCACAGGGGACCTTAACTTTAGATCAAAGTAAGGGCTTTGATTTATCAATCAGGCTTTTAGGGTAGGTTGAAATTTTTGTTTTGACTTTTCTTTCTCCTACTAGCATACTTTTAGATATTAGACCATTTCAGCCTGAGGTCTGAGAGTTGAGTGTAAATAAAACACATTACTGTATGCGATCTTTTGAGAAACTCTTTATTTATGTTAGTAGTGTGTGATCCATTTGCTTTGGGTGCTATGAATATCAGAAGCATCTGACATAATTTGTTTTGTTAGAATGCATTTTTACACGACTAGGACTATGCTAGAATAGCAGCTATACAAATTGGGAGGTATAAATTTCACAGCGGTCTCATACTTAACATGCATGGAGTGTCAGCAGTAAGGAAAAGTCCTGTTTAATGAGGAGAAAATTCCGGCAGAACCAAGAGTAACTAAGAGCACTTTCAGCTGGTAAAGACAAAGCAAACTTGCAAAAAATTTGCAGGAAATTATATTATTGGCAAAAAAAGACAGACGAATTTTGGGATGAGTTTTTTTTTTATGTTGGTGCCGATTTGATATTTTTTATGTTTCATAATCACTTGGTTTCAACTAATAATGATTTCGACATTCTTTAGTAGTCATGTTTTTATTGCATGATTTAAATGTGCCAAGACAGAGAGAAGATAATAAATTACTAACTAATGAAATAATACCATATATGTAACCGAGTTATTCGTTATTTATAAATAATAAAAATTAAAAAAAGTGTCAAAAAAGTCACACAAAACCTCTGTTTGAATAATTTTATTTCATTTATATTTTTTTTGTAAAAAAGATACATTTTATGAAAAAATATTAATGGGAGTCCAATATTGTAGCAGTCGCACTCCTGATTTTCTGAAAAGAAATAAAAAAGGTTGAGTTTTTCTAAATTTTCTACATTTTTCACAGAAAGTCCAGTATTAAATGTGTGCAGGATGAATTACTCTCAAAGTATTTGGCTTGTAATTTTCTTCAAAGGTTATTCACAGAGGCTTATTCTTGTTTTTTCAACCAACAAGGCTTTTATTTTATTTTATTTTTTGTAATTATGCAGGTTGTTAGAACCGACCCCTACTGAGAGCTAATGTCTGCTGATTGTTTGGACAAAACCTTTAGGCTTTTGCCACCAGGTGATACTAAGAGATGGTTTGCAGGGGAAGCCATAGTACTACAAGCTTATCCTATATACTTTAAAGATTATTTGAATGACTTAAATCCTTTGAAGGATTTTTTTTATTATTCTTCTGGTATAAATCTATATTACATCCAAAAAAGCTGAAGTAATCTACTATTCTTAATTCAAATGTATAATGTAAAGTGAGACTGGGACTGCCCAAACTGAAACAATTTATTTTTTATTAGATATAAAGACTTGTTAATTGTAGGATTCCTCAACAGTTAACTGCTAAGTAAAAAATTAAAAAGTAAAGTGTTCACCTAATATATTTTATCTGATTTCCATTAACCTTGGATTGTATGGTCACAATGACCTCAGAACTACTTTTTCATGTCTCCCAGTGTCATAAGAAAAATAAAACAAAATAAAATTCCACTTTAGGCTGTCAAGGAGCCCCACAGCAGAGCACAGCATGGCTTGTGTTAAACTATAAACTTTTTGGAGACCTTTGCTCAAAACAAAGACATCTGTTTAGATTTCAGGGGAGACTCCCTGATGTCTGCTTTTTCTCTAGTTGCTACTCTACAAGGATCTCCTCTGAGTATTTCTCAGAACAAGCCTACACATGAAGACTCAATTCCCATGCATTACTTCAAGGTAATACACCATTGATCATTACAACCAAAATATTTCACACTCATGAAGGCAGATATTTTTCAGAAAAAAGGCAGAACTGAAATTGCCCCCTTTAACACAGGGTCTTCATATTTAGACCTACTCTTTAAGGGGTTAAATTACACTTTTAGTTAAAAGAAGATGAATCGTAATTAAGTATGATTATGAAAAAGGAAACAGTAAAAATACTTAAGACGAAAATAGGATAAGGATGCAAACAGTGAAGATAAAACATAGAAACAAGCTCCTCTTGTTAAGGTAAACATAGCTAGGCTTTGTTATTTTTACCCAATCTATCTTAGATAGGTAAATCAGACATCTATAAAATGGACGGAAAATCATACACTTATTCGATACAAGGCAAGTAATAACAGTTGAAGAAGAGGAAGCAATGATGTAATTCCCTGCAGATTTTCTAGGTTTGCTCACAAAAAATGTGGTTTCATCCCATTATGTGGTACTTTCTTTCCATTGCAGAAACCGAATATTAGTGAAGTTCAAATGTCATTTGCATCATATTTGGGGAATTTAACAATTAATAAAACATACCTTGAGTGGCAAGCAGAGCATTGAGAGAATTTCTCTAGTTGGCCACCAGGGTCTCAGATATGAAGAAGAATTTAAACCAATTCCTCATTTAAGGACTCTCTAAAGATGTTAATGAATTTTCTAGTTAAGGACAGTGAATATGATTAGAATTTGACAGTTATGAAAAGGATCAGCTCATGAGTAAGAGACTGAAAGGGATGAGAGTGACTGAGAGACTCCCCTGTAGCGACCTTTTGGTAAGGCATTGCACTTGAAATCCAGAGGTTCCGAGTTCATTCCCAGAGACTGCCACTCTGGGTCCCTGAGCAAGACCCTTAACCTACACTGCTCTCCGGTGCCGCACAATGGCAGCCCACCGCTCCCGAAGGGGATGGGTTAAATGCAGAGGGTGAATTTTATTCCTCTGTACTTGTGACAGTGTAATGACAATAAAAAGTTGGAAAATCCTCTTGGCTGCTTGGTAACATTGTAATGGCAGAATTTTTTTTTTTTTTATTTAGCAGAATATTGACATGGTTTTAAAAACATTTGGAAACACAGCTAGTGAGACTCCATGACATCAATGTGCCTCTTCTTTGGAAACTTAATTGTTTTCTAAGCAGTGTGTTCTGAGTTATTGTCATTCAGAAAATAAGCACCAATAACCGAATCTATGGTGTTTTTATCACATACTTCATGCTACTTGTTTGTTGGACCCTCATTATAGAGAGCATCCGGTACCCCAGCTGAAAAAAAGCCCCAAAGCATATTATTTCCACTTCTGTGCTTGATGGTGGAGATGCTTACCTGCGGGTGACTCTCAGAGATTTCCTTTCTCCAAACATGGTAGTGTGAGCTGATGCCCTTCCTCCCATGCCTTCTCTGAATGATTTATATGTTTACTGGTAAACTCAAGAGGAGCTTGTACATCTACCTTTTTTAGCACATGAATGCAATATTTCTTTTTTCTGTGTATGTGCAGAAGTGTTCTTACTTGGAAAGTGGATCAGCTGCATTTAGATCATTAAAAAGCCCCTCCTGTGTTTTTGTTGGCCTATCACTCAACTTTCTCATGATCATTATTTCACCATGAGTCAAACTCCTGCAAGGAGCTCTGGATGGAGGGCTCCTAATGGTCATTTTATGTGTCTGCCATAGTATTACACCAACATCTGTCTCTCTTTCTCTCTTTCTCAATCCTTAAAAAAAGATATATATATATTATGGAAGCAGAGAGTGGTCATGTCCCTAGGCTACTTTTTGGTGGTGAAAACAAGTACATTTTCACATAATCTCAAGGTAACAAAAGCCGTTTTCTCTTCATAACTAGATGATAATATTCTCAGTACAAAGTCGTTTAAATACCATAACAGTGGGAGATGATTTATAAGTATATGTCATGGAAGCCTCTGTGTAATTCTGTACATAATCCTGTGTTTAACTTTTAGGTAACGAGACAAGTTTTTTTGATTTGAGTATTTGCTTCCACTTCTGATTCATAACCAATTAGACATATGCAGTGTTCTTTCACCGGGACGTTTTATGAACAGCCCCGATGTTACGCCTGTAACAGGGATTAAGATGCATTAACCCCCAAAATGAGTCCAGATTTCAGATTTGTTTCTACTGCATTCCATGTAATCCAATCATCCACCATGACCTGACAACGAGTGAAAAGAAATAGGAAACTAAAAAATGTATATATATGTATATATATATTTTCATCAAGTGTACTTGGATTCATATGCCCTTTGGCCAGTTAGTCATTTTTACTTGGAAAATATGCTAACTTATTTGTTCTCACCTAAGATTCTATTTGTAGTAAATGTAAAATGTCATTTTTTATTAAATGTAAAAGAAAAAGAATAATTAGCTGTTTCATTTATTTAGGTGTTTTTTTATTTATTTATAATGTTTCAAAAAAAAAAATCTTCAGTTTCAATGGCATTAATGCTAATGTTAGCAAATAATACATGTTTCAATTGGGTGTAATTTTTATGCTGCTTCATGATATAGTTTAAATTTTTCTATGAAATCCTGGTAGGTTGTTTTTTTAAACCTTCTCCCTGAACCAATGTCTAGCCTGAAGGGACTGATTATAGGATGGCTGTCTTGTGCATTTATCTTTGGACATATTCCACATTATCAGACAAAGGATGCAAGCCTTGCCTAAGAAACTCAATTACCCTAATTGAAAATTAGTTACTCAACGAATCAACCAAGCTGATTTTTTTTGTCATTGTAATTTCACAACGGCAGCTCAATGTAAAAAAGAAAATGCACACATTTATAAGCATTTCCCAATGAGGATGGTTCCTGCACAATTCTTGTACATAGACTATCCAGCTAAATCACTGTGAATTGTAACCTAAATTAGCTTGTAGTCTGTTTTATTTGATCAGAAAGCTGCATTGATTTTGCTGTAATGGGTTTTCTTAGTGTTTTATTGATCTGGGACATTCCAGTATTGGATAATCTTATAGAAGGTGTTCTCTTACCCTGGTTTCAGCCAGAAACAAAATGCAAAAATAACCTCTAAAACTTAGAAGTACACACATTCAGTACCATTGTAATAATGCTAAATGTACAAAAAGTACAGGTAAGGGTTCACATATTACAGACATATTTCTGGGCTGCATCTTTTGCCTTTGCCTTCCTGATTAAAAAGGTCACACACATGCTCACGTTCGGATGGGAGAAGTTGTATCTTGAAATTTAGATGCTAAGTTTACTTCATTTGATATATTTTATTTTTCCTTCCCTGGTAATTTAGATGTTGTTACTTTCATTATCTAAGTTTCTTTAAAGAGTGTGCAGGGATGACATTATCACTTTTTGTAATGCAGAAGTTTTTAAGAAACCTCAGACCAAAGGCTTTATTTAGTCGAGTGCCTGTCTCCTCAAGAAATATTTTTATATTTAATATCAAAAAATTATCTTGTTAGAGCACAGTACTGTCCATGCTTTTACTTTTTAAGTTGTTTCCCCTAAAATAGAGCTGTAACAATTAATCGGATTAATCATGATTAATCGATTATTGAAATAATAAACTAATTTGGTAATTCTTTAATCATTAACTGGCATATAGAGACCGTAAAATGTGCCTTTAGCTGACAAAGGGACCCACTTGGAGCATTTATTATAACAAAATTATTAAAAATATGTAAACATTTTGCATTTAAGATAAAAAAAAAAAAAACTTCTTCATCTGTCAATATACTCTATCAAGAATCCCTAAAGTTGAAAAGTTTTAGTTTCACCTGGTTTAATTTAGTAAAAAGTCTTGTTTAAGGAACCTTTGGCTGTCCGGTTTTTTAATCAATTCATCAAGAAAATAATCAGATAAATTGATTTAGAAAATAATCGTTAGTTGCAGACTTTAAGCAAAAACAATGCCACAAATCAGGACCCATCCTGATTGGTTTAATTAGATCTGTTTGCTTCTAAAAAAAATTTAAAAGAAAAATGGCTTCAAAGTATTTTAATACTGAAGTTTTTGATGCATATTTGAATATAATGTTGATCTGAATAAGAATTTTCTATTAAAATGTTAAGTCTAAACTGTGGATTAAAAATAACAATCTTCAAGAAGGTTTTAAACATAGGGACAAAATGTATTATTGGTCTGATATATTATTCTGAACCTAAAGGTATTTTTTCTCAGCTTTTTGCATAAACATAACAACATAAGCATAACAATAAAGAAAAGGCTCAAAAAGAGCAGCCTTTATGTATAGAATCTATATGGTATGTTACACTTAGAGAATTAATTTACTGAAATAATTAAACATTTAAAAAATATGCTCATTTATTTAAGGTCACCTGAAAAAATTAGAATATGTCTAAAATATTTACCTGTATGAAATAGCAAACATACTAGAAGTATGTTTTAATGAAGAAGAAAGTGAAAGTTTTACAAATGTGCGTGATGCTTTTTTTTTTTTTTTGCATTAGCTAAAAAGAATTATCTTCGTGGCCACACATGGCATCCCTGCTTGTCCTTTTAAGTGGTTGTTTTGTAGTTGGAAAAAACCCAACAGAAAAAAGCAGATGATTCTTAGCTCTGATGTCTGTATTATGGAATAGGAGTGAATGAATGAATGAATGAATGAATCTTTTATTTTTTAGAAACAGCAGATTTGTTGGTCTGTTTATTGCTCAAATAACAAGTACCCCACTGATTTGCAATGGGCTGTTCTGCTATCTGAATCTGCAAGGACAGACATTTGTACTCAAAGCTATGGTCCACTGGGGCCTCTGGTGCTGTCTCGTTAATATACAGGCACCACTGCAGGAGTGGGTCTGTTACTAGAGAAGCATCTGGCACATAATGTTCTTAAATAAATTAACAGCACTGTCCAAATATATTCCTGTACAGTTTGCAACATTGATTTAAATACCATCTTATTTAAATGAGAAATAAAAAGACCAAAGCGTGGTTTAGCATTTGTTATGCAAACAAGGCTTCTCCGCATGTTTTCAACTGTTGCTGTTAACTTTGGACTGAAGTACAACTGTACGTCAGTACAGTATATTTAAAACATCTACATTTAGAAAGAGTTTGGCATTGTTTGTTTATCTCTGTCACTCTGACAGAGAAAATGAGGCTCTGATATTCACAGCTTAAACAAAGGATTCTAGCTACCACTGGTTTGTTTTAAATGTCAAAGTGAAGGGAAAAATGGTAAATTGGTGGACTTTGCTTTAGAGAAAAGCACATTTAGCAATATTAATTTTTCTTCTTTACAAGCTTTTAAAAAGAAATGCAATATTAATGCCTAACTGTGAAAGTCTGTATTCCTCACCATTGCTCTTTGTTACAGGTGGTAAAGATGATGATCATTGTGGTGGTGACTTTTGCCCTCTGCTGGCTTCCGTATCATGTCTACTTCATCGTGGGCGGCCTCAATAAGAGCCTGATGAAGTGGAAGTACATCCAGCAGGTTTACCTGTCAGTGCTGTGGCTTGCCATGAGCTCCACCATGTATAACCCCATCATCTACTGCTGCCTCAATAGCAGGTGTGTTTTAACGTTTACAACTTAAGCTTTACCCCAACTTTTAATCTATTATTTTCCGGTGAAAATTACCCTTAAAAGAATTTAACATTATGCAACTACAGTTCCTTGTTAAACCTGTTTTTTGTTGTTTTTTTTAACAAATGTCCCGTTCTCAGTCTGCAGTATTTCCCAAGGCTTTTATTAGACAGACAAATGCAAAGGAAGGCATACTTCACATGTAAAGGGAAAATAAAAAACACTTGGTACGCATTTATATTCAGCCCTTCCAACAGTCAATCCTTTGCTAAACCAACTTTTTTTTTTTATTACAGCTTTAAGTGTTACGAGTTATTTCTCACCTGGCATCGCACAACCACCGGCGGAGATTTTTTCCTATTTCTTTTTTTTTTTTTTTTTTTTTTTTTTTTTATGGATCACGGCCAGTTTATTCAATATGTGTGAGAAATGGATGGACACAGTTTATTAAAGATTCAAGATAACACAACTACATATAGAGATATCAGGAAGCATCTAAATTTGATAAGAAAATTTAGCATACCATGTTTTGTTAATAATAAATCTTAGAGATATCTTGGCAGCTTATCTAGATTTTTTTTTTTTTTTTTTGATAATCTTTTACACTTTGGTTTCCCACAGGCCTTAAATATAATCAACAAATTATTAAAAACATGTTAAAACATTTCGGTTTGAACTCTATCTCCTGTTGTTTCCATTGGTAACCATAAAATAACATTGATTAGTGGGCTCATTTAAATACACAATGACAATCTTCCAATGCTTAGCATGGACTGTTTATGGTTGAATGTCGGGGTGTGTGGAGGGACGAACATAAGGTGGAGAAATTTACTTGTTTTTGTGCATGCCCATTTTTTGATAAAGCTGAAAATGCTGTATAAGTTTTTAACTTTATCAAACAATGCGCATGCACAAAAATAAGTAGACTTTCACTGTAGATCACACGTGAAAAAAATTAATTAGAAAGATCAATCTTCTTGTCCTAGTAAACAAGCTGCTTTAAATTTCAATATTAGACCAAGAACGGTGTCAAAAAATTCCAATCAAACAAAATGTGTTTTCTTTGTTCATTACTCTTAGTGCTGCAAACAGGTTCATTTTCTGATATTGTCAAATATTGTTCCCCTCTTCTGATCTGGCTCCAGGTTTCGAGCCGGCTTCAAGAGAGCGTTTCGCTGGTGCCCGTTCATCAAGGTGTCCAGCTACGACGAGCTTGAGTTACGCTCAATACGGCTGCACCAAACACGCCAAAGTAGCATGTACACACTTACTCGGATGGATACCACCATGGTTATGGTTTACGACCCTGCTGAGGGCAATTGTGGCGCAGCAGGAAGAAAGCATTCCCTGCCTGCCAGGAAGAGAAGCTATGTCACCTCACGGCAGGCGGAGATCACTGCTTCCTGTGACACTGGAGCAGGAACACAAAATGGAGTTGCACCGAAAGCTGAAATTGAAGAGTTCTCTTGAGCAGCCATATATATATATATATATATAGATATATATGGAGATATATATATATAGATATATATCTCCATATATATCTATATATATATATAGATATATATATGTGTGTGTGTGTTTTTTCTTGTAAAGAGCTTGATGCAGTGCAGCTGTAAAGGCACAAAAACACAAAGCACATGCTGTTGCAGCTTTGTTCACACGTTGCAGTACATATAAAATTCAAAGTGGATTTCTCTGCATGCAGAGAAACTAGAAACCATAATCACCAACTATATATGTGGCTCTGAGCTTAACTTTCAGTTATATAACAATAGAATGGGATGTGTCCTACTAACTGGCTAGAGGTGAAATCTATTATGTATTTGTCGCCTGTCAATACACAGGCTGAGGGATTATATCACTGAGGGAAACCTAGCAAACCTGATTGGGGCTGAGTTTTCTAGTGAAGTGTGTTTCCAAAGTGGAGTATAGTCAGCTTTTTTTATCGCCTTTTTAGCGTAAATACTCATAATACTTTTTTTTTTGCTTGTTTTTACAAATGCAGTATTACTAGAATGTGGCATATGGTTTTATAGTTGAATAGATGGTACTTTTAATTAATGAATCATGTAAGGATCAGGAAACATAGACCATATTTTTGTATAACTATTATCTATGTTTGGGTTTCTATCATTTTTTACTAGGAACACAAAGTCATAAAGGGCAGTTTCAATATTTTTCATTTTTACCTAAAACATAGAAAAACATGTGGCCCCTAACTTTTTGACTATAGATATTCTTATTTTCTTGACTAGTTATTACCCGCTCTCTCTTTACTTTTCTAAAGATTTCTGCCTACAGTATATTGACAGTTAATGGTCCGAAAAACGTAAAAGTTTAATGTTTTCATTTTATTTATAATTTATTTAAGAATTATCAAGTAGAATCCAACCAACAACAACAAATAAAGATTTAGGTCATACAATACAGCAAATGTTAATTAAGCTCAGACAACACTACAGTATTTTACCTATATGGCGTACTAAAAATTAAATATGGGGTGAACGTCTCTACATCCAGATATGTCAAAAAAAAAACTTTCCATATAGTTTTTAAGCTTAGGTTTACTGTGCTCAACTGATGAGACCAATAAATATGATTTTTTTTTCTGTGCGTCAAAGAATACTTTATCAGTAGCATAGGCAGACAAGTGTTTTTTAGTTGGGACTAAGGGTAAATTGCAATGCCTTGTTCAATCTAAGCCTTGTTTAACCAAAACCTGTATTCTAATAGTTTTTGCCCCAGAAAATCCTACTGTACAGCTGACTCAGCAACACAAAATATTAGAAAAAAACATAAATATTAATTTCTGTACATGCTTTTTTTATCTGCTCTATTTAATCCTTTTTATTTTGTCCATATTTATTTCTTTAATGCTATTTATTTCTGCCTGTCCCTTTTAAATTTGTGGTTTTATTGGATTGCATATACAGTAATCTTTTACAGCACTGCTTTAAACAAAGCACCAAAATGCTTTAGCTTATTTCAGTGACAACATTAGGTAGCCATCTTCGCTAGCATGTACAGTTTATGTACTCCATCCAACCAATAGGCAGAAGCTATTCCCTTAAAACCAAACCCTCCTAATTTCTGTTATGAGGCAGGAATGCATACAGAAATGAAAGAAGGACAGATAGAAACGCTAAAGCTAAAAGGCTAAATAAAGTTTGAAAATGCAGCTTTTCTATTTTCCAGGGAAAGATAGCTGTGCCACTGAAAGCTTGCTTGTACTGTACTACTCTCCTTTTCTGCTCTGCAACAATACTTTAACAAACAGTAACTCCAGATAAAAGGGCATCAAATAAAAAAAAAGATAATCCATACTTTTAAGCTTTTATTCCGATTAGAGCAAACAATTAGATTTTTTTTACCTTTAGAAAGTTTTTCTTTCTCTCAAGGTATCAACTTCTGTTGGTGACAATCTAATACCACAAATAAATAAGAAAATGATAATAAATAACAGATGAAGCCTTATCTTAGCACAGCTTATTTATTTAAAAAGCAAGGTTTCTCTTTCTTATGTTTCATACTTCATTCACTAAACTAAGACAGAAAATGAATGCCCATTTTTTTATTGTATTACTAAAGATGGCAGTAAGTTCATTTTTATCATATAAAATATGAATAATGTAAAATAGTTGTGAAACAGTTACTTAATTTTTAAAACAACAGTGATTAAATATATGGTATAGTTGGTGATTTCTTTTACATAACTTGTGCGTAAAAAACAACAACATTTTTGCTGTAAATAATAATAATGCAAACAGAAATACACAAATAATTTAGAATATGAAACATTGCAAAAACAGCATTTTCTTGTTTTCTAAATATATTAAACTAAATGACTGAAGATTAACATTTTTGTTGTGGGTTATTTTAATTTTATTCCTAGTGTTCTTGCTGTAGAGTTCTGCTTTTTTACATCACTGGAAGAAATCAAAGTAAAATCGAATGTTAGACTTCATGAAAGTAAAACCGTAAGAATGTAAAGAAAAACGTTCTGTGCATTTCAGTGTCATGCATTTCTAAACTTTTGTCCGGTCATTTTTATGGAAGGTGTTCAACCTTTTATTGATGGTAATTTAAAGGGCATGTTGTGTACCATCATTTTTACAAATTAATTTTGTGAAGTCAAATGCAGACTTATAGCTCAGAACAATTTGTAATTCTTTTATAAACAAACTAAAAAAAAAAAACATGGCTCCAAAAAATAAATAAAGGGGAAGAAAATGTACCAGAGAAGTGCAGCAAAATTTAGAGTTAACAAACCAGCACCTAACTGAGGGATTTTACAGCTTCCGTGGGTGGGAGAGTGACAAAAACAGTCCTTCAAATCATTATAATTCAGGTGGCATTCAGATAGACCTGGTGTATTCTCCCTATTGGATTAGTATTTAATATTCTACTAACATTAGCCCCTGGTTTTAACCTAACTAGCCAGAACACTTAACATTCAGGAATTAGGGATTGTGCAACTTTCTACATTTAAATAGTCCATGTTTTAGGGTTTAACTCCGCTGAAATTAACATAATTTTTAGATGACATTTCTCACTTTATTCAGACATTAAATGTATCCTTATATAGATTCTCCTCAAGTCTTTCTAAAGAATATGCTATTTTTGGTGCATGTGGAGAAATCAAATTTCAGTAAGCTCACTTCAAGGACTGATGACCATTTTATTAAAAGTGCTCACTCCATCCTTTTTTTGTGTTGCCTATTATTGGCCCCATTTGGTATTGTCCCTTTATTTTTCTTTATGTTATTTTTGTAAAAAATTAGATACATTATCAGAGTACAGCCATAGAGCATGACAGGCTTTTACTGTAGATGGTGCCATTAGAGATGTTACATTTGATCGGGACACCCTGGTTTAATTGACCCAGAAGGCTCCTTTTATTTCTGAAATGTGGTGATTAATGTCATTAAACTAATTTATTGTGTCTCTCTGTTTAAATTTGTTTGAATGTACAGTAGAGTTTGTGCCTATATTTGTCGGATGGTAACTTTATTATTTGTTGTGCTTTAAAAGGGCAATTAGTTACTTTTAGCCTGAGCCTAATTTGATTCTCATTTTAACCCTGATGCAACAATTCATGTGGTGGGCCTGTGAATTACATTGGTGTTTCTTTAACAAATCTGATCAAAAGAATGATGCTCAGGTTGAAAGAAGCTGGATTATCCGTTAAGAAAATGCTTTAAAAAATATGTCTGTATTTGACTGTAATGTGTGTGTGTATATTTGTGTTTGTAGATTATAATAGTATAAGTATTATGATCAAGTGAAATGGTAAACATAATTTAACTATTCTATATCATACCACTTTGGCTTGACACAAAATGTTTTGCATTGCTTTGCAGCTGTATTAATCTGATCTGCTTCATGAACTTTTATTGCAATGGTCCTCTGCATAGTGTATTGTTTACATTTGTATATACATATGTATGATATAACATAGCTGCGACCTGTTGCAGTATTAGTCAAGCTTGAAAAAAGTATTTTGTTTCGTGTTGGTTGTCATAAACAATAGTAGTTTATGTAATAATTTACAAAATTTCTGTATCTCAGTTTAGTGATTTTGTTTTAAGTTGGACTTACACTGAAGTAACATTGAATGCTATTTTGCAATGTGTATTCTACCAAGTAGGGTTCACTTTTGCTTTGAGGAGGTTGCACTAACAGAGAGCCTTCTAATCATGTTTAGCAATATACTTCAACTTGATTTGATTCAAGTAAAATCAGAACAAATAAACAGAAACAATAGCATTAAAGCTACAGTGTGTAATAATCACAGGGATTTACTGACAGTGGCAAGTTAAGCCCATATACAATCCTACACAGGCTAATAATATACTGTTTATTAAATTTAGACTTGCACCGGTAAATCGACAATGCTCTGAAATTCGCCAATTTTCAATTGATCGACATCAACCACCATCATTGGTCTTCACCGTCATTATGAAGACGAACAATTTTTTTGCCTTTTTGATTAGTTTTCTCTAAGTGGACATATCTTCATCCTGCCCTTCTCACATGTTTGTTTTGGTCAAAATGTTCAAAACAAGGGGACGAATCTCCAAGACAACAGAGTTAAAGGTATAGTGGAGGATGTTCTTTTTTCGGATGGATCATCAAAACAAAAGGTCCTCCTAATTGTCAATCATTCTGGTGATATGTTTACATGAGGCCGTCCTCTTGCTTGTCACATAGTGGAAAACTTGCTAATCTTCTTTTGGAAAGTAAGCTTGTATGAGTGGTGCAAACAGAAACTTTTAAACAGAGCGTGCATGAGGAGAAATGGGCTCGTGCACGCTCTCACATGCGTTCAATAGGCGTTCACTCTCAGGAGCGGGTACAGGGTTGTGCATGTCCTTTTTTTGTTTTTTAAAGTGTAGGGCAGGTCTTCAAAACATTTTCTGGAGCTCAGACAGGAGCAGCGGGAAATCGGTGCAAGAACTATGGGAGAGAGAGAACCAGGTGGCCAGCCTTGTCCCCTTCTGAAGCTAAATAACCACACCAGTAGAGGCAGCAGCTTGTTGGTAGTAGCTCAGGAGGAGAATAGAACAGCACACATAGCACATAGAAAAGTCTGTCGGGCAAACAAAGGTCTAGGGCCCGGGAGAGGCTACGGCTGGCTATAGAGGCTAACTATGGAGGATCGCAGGAAGACGGCTGTCCTGGATAAGTCAGACAAACCCAGTGCTGAAGGAGTAGGGCTATTGTTGGCTGGGAAGAGGGCGGTGGTACATCAGCGAATTCCACCAGGGAGACAGAGCAGGAAGAGGAGATGGCAGGTCAAGGCTAACTAACTTCTTGAGGTTAACGGCTAAAGATGGAAAAACATAGTGGATAAGAGAAGCCTGCAGACCAACAGAGCAGAAAAGACAAGGCGGCCGCTGGTTCATGTTGCTGGAGCAAGAGTCTGCCTAGGACTTAATTAAAAGCCATCTACAAACCTCTTAAGAGTGTTTCCCACTTTGTCCATGTTTGTTCTCTCCATGTTTGTTCCTTTGTCAAAATAATTTTCTCTATCTTCCATTTTAATTGAAAGAAGCTCCTCTCGACTGCCTTCTTCACTAAAGCAGTGGTCAATTCATGATACTTTCTCTTAATGTTTATACCTAATAATACAATGTCAATCTACATGGGAGAACAGTACTGAAGAATTTTTGGATTTGATTTTGCGATCAGCTCCTGCTGCCATCAGTAAAAAACATTGGTGATGAGTCTTTCAAAATCCTAATCTCTAAAAATTACAGTATCTATGTAAACAAACTTCATCGTCTCTTGGAAAGAAAGATAAGGTGGAAGTTGTGGAAAACATTTTGTACCACGATGGCCTCAGTATGGATAGGTTAGAGGGGAGAAGTGGGTCATGTCGCTGCAGTCTGTCCATTAGATGTGACTAAAAATTACACACTGTAGCCTTAAAAACTTCAACCACTTTCTACAATTGACATTAGTCCAAGTGCATGTTATTGATTCCTTCTGAATAGTGAATTACTCATAATTGAGATCATGCATATGTTGTGTATAATGCCATTAATTTGACGTAGTACAAAGTGCCCATATTTATTGCTTTCTCTGTATTGACACCAAGGATTAACTAATAAATTGAAACTGTAATGGTAACAGCTTCTTTTTCCCCACAATGTTTTTTTTATTT
>NW_015151331.1:170882-173557 GCF_000732505.1 Cyprinodon variegatus
GGGGGGGAATAAACACTTTATGTGAGGTAGTTTAAATTGTTTGCTTCTGTCTTTTTTTCTTTGAGGAAAACACATGTACTGTTCATGCTCATTGGTTTTTATGTTACCTTAACAGTCACAGAAGTTGTTATCGATGGAAATGATTTTTTTTAAAATGTCTGGGGTGATGCAGGAGCTGTGTTGGCTTTTCCACATTTCTGAGATGACAGATACATTATTGTGTGTGTGAAACTGCAGTCCGTATTCTCGCAGCAATTTATCCTCATTAAAATGTAATTTCATTAAAAATCCATTGGTTCTAAGGTTAAAAACAGCTTTTTCCTTGTTGTGACTGATTACACATTGATCTGGTAAATTAAAGATTCTCCTGCTGCAGCCATTATCAAACTAAATTCAGTTATCAAAGGAGACAAAATGCATCAGGGTAACAGCTTTATCAATAAATCTGAATCCCCTGGATGGAATTTCTCCTGAAATCAAAGAGATTTGCTGGATAAGCAGCTAATATTGCAACTACATAAAGAATGAATGGATAGTTAAAATTGAGCTGTCACATAAAATATTTTAAAAAATCCCAGAAACATCTTTTGTCCCACTATGACCTTTAATCCAACTAAACATTCCTGTTTTACCTACAATAGACCCTAAATAATTCTAGTTTCTCAAGGCCAGAATAATAGGAAAAACCATATTGTAATTTGTTTTTTACAGATGTTTACATACACAAACATCACTTTTCCTTTTAGTGGTTTGGAAAAGCCCAACATTAACTCTTATTAATTAGCTTTTAGTTAATGCACATTTTCATTTAAGGCAAATCTCTGAATGTGCTTTAGGGCAACTCATTCTCACCTGTGTAAAGTCTTGAAAAAAGATTAAAATAAATCAGGTGATATCAAGCAGAGAATTTTGGACCTTTAAAGTGTAATTCCTCCTTGGGTAGAATTTTCTGGTGTTTGAAGGTGCCACATCCATTGAATAATTATTATAAGTAAACATAAAAAACAAAGAATATTGCCTAAAAGTGCAAAATATTTTGCTAGTCATTTCAGAAATTTAATGTTTTTTTCTAGAGCTTTTTCAAACAGAGAAAAATACTTAAAGTTTTATTTCTTATTAATTATTGTTATTACTTTGAGTATAAAAAAATCCCAAATTTAGTCTGTTAGAAAATTAAAAATATTGTATTATTGATTAAAAAAAAATGTTTCAAGCACAAATGTCAAGCTACTGAAAAGTATGTTCTATGCACTTAATACTTGGTTGGGTCTCCTCTTGCATGAATTACTGCATCAATGCTCCATGACATGGTGGTGATATGCCTGTGCATGCACTGCGTAGGTGTAATGGAGGCCCAGAGTGCTTCAACTGCTGCCTTCAGGTCATCTTTCTTATTTAGTCTGGTGTCTCATTTTTATCCGGACAGTGGCCCATAGATTTCCTATGGGGTTCAGGTCAGGGGAGTCTGCTGGCTAATCAATCACCATGGTCACTGAACCAGTTTTTGGTACCTTTGGTTGTGTGTACAGGTGCCAATTCCTTCTTGAAAACAGCTCGTGAGCAGAGGGAAGCTTAAAGAGTCTAGAATTACCTGATATATTACTGTATTAATGGTGGAAATCAGAAAACACAAAAGACCAACATCAGCAGATGACATGTCATTTCAAACCATCACTGACTATGGAAACTTTACAGTTGACTCCAAGCAATGAGGATCCTGTGCTTCTTAGCTCCCTTTTAAATAAAATGCAGAATTTACATTGATCCAACCTTGAGCCATATTGAATGCCTGTCCAGTTCCTTAAACGCAAATAAAACCCTTCTTATCCTGTCTGTGTTTGAGGATGAGCCATTTGTAGCCAATGTAATTCAGACCTCAGTCCACTCCTTGTGGAGTTCCTACAGTACAATTTCTTGAATGCATTTTGCTTGACAATCCTCTTATTGATTCTCACTGTTGCTGGAACATATTTTCCTTACACACTTTTTCCTTCCACTTAATTTTCTGTTAATATTTCTGGATTCCGAACTCTTGGAAAAGTCAACGTCTTAAGAAATGACCTTTTGTGGCTTAACCATCTTGTGAAGGGTGTTGCTGACTATTTTCTGGACAGCAATCAGGTTAGCAATTTTGATTGGTGGCCTGCTCACATTCCATCCGTCGTGAACAAGACCGCGAGATACTTGAACTCCTCCACTTCAGACAAGGACTCACCAAGACCTGAAGAGGGAAGTCCACCTTTCTCCGGTGGAGAACCATGGCCTCAGATTTGGAGGTGCTGATCCTCATCACAGCCACTTCACACTCGGCTGCAAACCTGAAGGTGCTGGTTTGATGAGGCCAACAGGACAACATCATCTGCAAACAGCAGAGATGATATCCCGAGGTTCCCAAACCGGACACCCTCTGATCCCTGAATGTACATAGAAATTCTTTTCATAGATGTAATGAACAGAACCAGTGAAAACCGTGACGATAACGGCATTGTTCCACCTGGAGCTGATTACCAGGTTATTTTCAAATATTCGTCCTGTGTGTTTACTCATGACAATCATATTTTTTGAAAGTCTTGAGTTTAATCTCCATGTCAAATCTTACCCTTAACAGCTTTTGTGGCTGTTTTGTTTGTTGTTTTTATTTTATTTCATGTATACACACACACACACACACACAC
>NW_015151331.1:173751-198798 GCF_000732505.1 Cyprinodon variegatus
TATGTATATATATATATATATATATATATATACATACATATATAAATCCACATACATGTATGTGATTTTTTTTTGCAATTGTATTCCTTGTTTTTTTCATTTAGGTTCCTTTGAAATTGTTATGATTATTGTGTATAATAAACACTTTTGTAAGTTTTTTTAGTGTAAAATGTCTTTGAAGAGTACAATCATTTAAGGTACACTGTGTTCTGCCATTTTAGTGAAATAAGCTCAAGCAGACAGTGAAAGTGCTTGTGCAAATTGGGGAATGATGAGCAATATGAAAGGTGTTAGACATTTTTATTCAAACATAAATGTTTTTCCTTTTTTTTCATTTGGGTTGAAAGCTATGTATCCAATCAATCTTTTGGCTAACCCATCTATTTTGGCTGTGTTTTTACCCAATCTATATTTCTACAAGGGCAAACCAATGCAAATTAGTCACATTACCCAAAATAATTGTAAATTATTATCGCAACTTTCAAAACTCTAAGGTAGGTCTCAAACCAACAACCTCAGGGATGGAATTCAATGTATTTCAGCTGATGCACCAGCAATGGTAACTGCCTACTGGAAAGCAATACTACTTAACACTAATGTTAAAACTGAAACCAGTGGCTTGCTTAGAGTTTGATCATTACATTGTTTAATCTAACCAAAATAGTTATAACCAACTAGATTGGTTGTTATTCCAACAAATCTATTCTTAGAATATATATCCAAACTCTATCCAACTGACACCAACTCTCCTACAAACTCCCACATCTTGACTGAGTAGTGCGGCTGTTTAAATTCCTGTCACGTGGTATCACAGTAGAGAGGCTTCAGACGTCTGAAAAAAGAAAGGGAACACTCAAATAACACATCCTAGATCTGAATGAATTAAATATTAATTGAATACCTTGTTCTCTACAAAGTTGAATTTGCAACAAATCAAATTTATTAATAAAATGGGGGCCTGGATTTTGAGTTGCACTCATATCCTTTTATTAGTGTAATTCTGCTACCTTCCTGTAAACCAAGTTTTTGTTTAATGCTTAAGGGTTGTTATGGATATACTGCTCCTACAGAGTATATCCACCTGACAGTGAGGGTTCTGACATTTGCCAGTACTTGACCAATTATATTTACTGGTTGTCCTCTGTGCCACTTGCTGTAACACCAGCCAACCAGATGATTAGCTGGTAAATATTTACTCAGTATGTGTCGCCTGTTCTCACCCAAATAAAGGCAAGTGACACAACTTCAGGCAGAGACATATCCCCTGTAAAAAAAAAAAAGAAGGCAGATTTTGCAAATAACTCAGTTTTTGACTGATATAGGATGACCTCTAAGAGCTGTTAGTTGAACAGATATTATTTAGGTGTATCGGGGACAAGAGAATAAATACAAACATATGTGACATACTTTTAAGATTTTTTTTTCCTGCTAGTCCACAATGTAAGGGTTCACTCTGTTCTTAAATGAATAAGATTTGGAGTTTTGTATTTTTGGTCTACGTTTATCAACTTTTAAATTGTCCTATCAAATGTAAATATTTTCTAAACAAATACAACAAAGATGTGTGCCAATGTGTTTATCAGTCATAGCTCTGCAGTGTTTTACATCACTGTTTAGTATCAACCAAGCCTGTATGGAAACTTGGCTGAAGTAGCAGTAAATATACTGTACCATCTAGAAGAGTAGACCCATAATGAGCAGAGGAAAACCAGGTTAGTGCCATTTGTAATGGAAAACACCCTCAAATAGAAAGAGGGTTGTTCTGGGAAGCTTTCATCTTTCAAATGAGAACTCTTGGGTCTACTCTTAAGAGTTTCTTAACTATTATTTTCTTAAGAAACATGAAGAGCACTTGACTTAAGATATTCAAAAAATATATAAATAAAAATATATAAATAAAAAGATTAATAGAGAATTTCTGGTTCAAGTGTGGATTTCTGTCTGTTTCTAACTATATAATTTGATATGAGTTTACTAGCCAACAACTGATACAGTCATGCATATTCAGGCATGAAATTTACTTTCTGATCTTATCTCTGGTTTACTCTGGTGTATGTTTAAACAAGGGCTAGACGCAGTGACCGTTAAATAAATGTTTATTAAAATAAATCAGACAAGATAAACACATAACACCAACATCAAATTTATCATATAAACTTACTGACTCTAAACACTGCAATACAACTCTGCTATTAATGCCATATAATCCGTAAATAAACAATCTTTGGCTTTTAAACATTTCCACTGTTTGTTGTCACCTCCAATCAGGTTGAAAGTAATTTAGTTTTCTTCAACTAACTATCAACTAAAATAACTACTGAATTCCAGTTTAAGTGATTATGAATGTGTCACGGTTGGGTGGCGGTTTTTGAAGACCCAAATGCAGAGATCTAGAGGCAGAGGTGAATCTTGTAGATTTAATGACAGAACTGAGGCAAAATCCAAAAATACAAGAACCAAAAACCTGAAAACTTCAGGGGAAAACTCACCTGGGGAACCAGAGATGAGGAAGAATCAAAAACAACAAAGAACCAGTGGCAAACAGGTACTGTATTCATTACCTGTATGCCACTATATGCAGTGGCAAACAGGTAATAAAAAATGAATGAAATAATGAATTAAATAAATAAATTGTTAAAATGATCAAATCATAAAAAAATTATGATTGGTAAGAAGGAAATTGGGACTTGTATTAGAAGTATAATGTTAGCACAGAACAGTCAACGGCCACAGAAATAAGTTTTTCATCTTGACTAAAAGCAGCTAAGGGTTTTAGTGTCATAGTCTTGGTGCTGATTGCTGGCTTAATTGTTTATTCCATTCACCGGTCCAATTTGCCCCATTGTTTATTACCGTTTCATCTGATCCACCTGGTTCCTGCTAGTATTTATGCTTTCTGTTTGCCTGACATTGATGCCAGATTATTTAAGTTTCACAACTCTTGGTCAAGAGTAGATAGCATCAGGTTGGAGAGGGGTAACACTCATTTCTCCATCTTCCACACAACTTGAGAGAGCTTCTCTGACTGTTGCACTATTTCCTGCATCTCATGAGAATGGCTTTGCACACTATGAAAGCCTCGTATCTATATCTATATTCTACAGCCATAGACTTATTATTTTGAAAATGCCTTTCACTTACTTTGATGCTGTAAAGCCTCACCATCTGACGTTTTGATGTAATGTTGTTCAAATCTGATGTGTGACTTTCAAGCTTGTCATATTTCCAAAGCAACATATTTATAATGTGTCAATCACCAATGCAAGTTCCCTTCAAGTCAGATTTCTGCCCCATCTGCTAAACTACACAGCTTTCTTACACACCTCATAGTATATGGTATACACACATTATTTATATCTTGATAATCCAAAATGTATCCTGCTGGGGTGAGTGCAGATGCTTGGGTGTTGTGTTATGTTTTTTTCTCCAGGACATGTTGACAGGTGCTGTTTCCCCATCTGTAGCTCATTACAGCAAAATCAGGATGAAAGGATCTGTTTTACCAGAGGAGGATTGAAAAATTGTTCAGATGTGATAAACGATATTGGTGCTAAAGGTATTTTTGGGCTACATTTTACTGCCATTAGCACCTTAGATCTTTCAGACTTTACTAATTCTCCTGCATTGTCCATCTGGAAGGTCACATGAAGTAAAATTAATTTCTTCCACACCAAAGATTCTCCAAAGCTCCTTGACATATATTTTATTGCTTCCTTGGATTCTAATCATCTGCTCATCTGCACTTAGATGACAAAATATAAACCAGAAAACAAACACTAAGCACCAATGGCAGCCTGCTTTCCGCCAACTTCAACCCCTACAGGACACATGGTTCCCTCTCATTTCTTTCCATTATTCATTGGCAAAGTAAGAAATTGTATGTACTGACATATTTTTATGTTTTTGCTGTACATCAAGCTGTCATCTCTACATTTTCACCCTGAGTTGCGTCAAACAGCTACAGCTATTGTTATTACAAAAAACAACTGAACCATAATGTTCTTTTAGAAAGACTTGAATATTTTGTAGGAATTAAGGGAACACCACTAGGCTGGTTTAAGTTAAACTTTATTTAAACCAGACCAGCATGGGATTAATTCCCACTGTTACACGGATGATACTCAGCTATATCTGTCAATAAATCCAAATGAAACTAACCCGTTTCAACGTTTAGTGTTGCACAGATACCGATATCAGTATCGGTACCTTAGACTACGGGAGGACATAGGGACCCCTTTTCACAATTTTTCTTCATGCTATATCTATTTTCCCATTATGCAATATATGTTAGTTCAATCTCTAACATTATGTTCTCTGCTTTTTCTTATCATAGTAGCTTCATCTGGCCCTTTCCTGTTTAGCTGTTACACCATCCTGGAGAGAATTATCAATTTTGCTGCTGCCATAAACCCTTTCGTTTATAGATATTGGAGCTTGGCCTGTTTTTCAGTGTAGTCCTGTTTCTCTGACTGTAATTAACTCTTTTACTGACTATTTGCTCTCTTTCATCCTCTGACATGAGGGCAGGCACAGAGGTCATCTGCAGTGCTGTGTCTTTCCTGGACGGGGCCGCCTGTGGAGCTGGCTGAGAGTTACCTTTGTCTTTCTGTGTCTGCTTCCGTCTCCTTGAACCCCAGTCGGCCTCGGCAGATTGACCCTCTGCCTGGTTCTGCTGGGGGTTTCTTCTTGTTAAAAGGGAAATTTCCTCTCCTCTGTTGCTACAAATATGCTTGGTGTGAGGGATTGATGTCAAGTCAATGAGCGATGCAATCACCTGGTTTTCCTTAGGGAGAAAACTTTGAAATAATTTAATTGTATGACCTGGTGAACTGTAAGGTGCCTTGAGATGACATGTCTTGTGAATTGGCGCTATATAAATAAACTGAATTGAATAGATTTTTTTTTTTTGCAGAGCAATACTGCCCTAGCTTGTATAGGCAGGGCAGCCATCTGTTAAATATGGTATGCATAAAACATCTGAAACATATTGAAAAATCTAGAAAAGCACTCAGAGAGCGAAGAACTTCACCAAGCAGCGAATTGTGGCCCATATTGTGAATTGCGCCTATAGCTAAAACTTACATATGATCTGTATCATTACCAATTTTTATTGATTTTTCCTTGGCATGAAGCATGAAGCACCTCTGGTGAATAGTTTTTTAAGATCTGTTAATAAGTTTGCAAGTGGTCCTGTCAAAAATACCAACAAATACTCTGCTTTCATCAGCAGATCCAGATCTTAAGTGAGTTTTTTTTTTGTATTTTGGTCTTTGGTATAATAGTGATTAACTTTTTTAGTCTGATGCTGAAGCTGTTAATTGTCACTACTACCACCTTCTGGTTTAAGGGCAACTATTTTTTATGCCACATATCCCTGTCTCACAATGTTAAAGAGTACTTTAAAACATTTCTTGTATCCGGATTATGATTTAATTAATCACCACAATTTATTCAACCTATTCTCATTATGAGTGCGTATGAAATCGTACGAAAAGTTATGCACCGTCATTTCGTACGTTTTGGACGTTTTTTTTTTTTGTCGTATGCGCATGCGCATCTGACGCACCATTCACGAATATAGAATATAAATTACAATTAGCCCTAACCCTGACCCTACACCTAACCCTAAGATATAAAACAGCAAGCAACGTAGTTAGAGACATGAATAAGTGATGATTGCACTGTTTTTCCCCATTTTTACGTCCGTCCGTGGATCAGCTTNGGTGAATAGTTTTTTTAAAATCTGTTAATAATTTTGCAAGTGGTCCTGTCAAAAATACCAACAAATACTCTGCTTTCATCAGCAGATCCAGATCTCAGGTGAGTTTTTTTTTTTTTTTTTTTTTTTTTGTATTTTGGTCTTTGGTATAATAGTGATGGACTTTTTTAGTCCGATGCTGAAGCTGTAAATTGTCACTACTACCACCTTCTGGTTTAAGGGAAACTGTTTTTTATGCCATATATCCCTGTCTCACAATGTTAAAGAGTACTTTAAAACAGTTCCTGTATCCGGATTATGATTTAATTCATCACCGCAATTTATTTGATTCTTCCTTGGCATGAGACACACCTCTTGTAAAATTTTCATTAAAATGCTTTCTAACCTTTCAAGTAATTTAATGAGATATTTAAAAACTGAGTGAATGAGTGTGGTTATTAGATCCTTTGTCTGTTAACATTCCCTACCTCTTGTTTCTTACTGTTGTGATTTTCACAAAACATCCTCAGTATATTGCAGTATATCGCTGACCCTTCCTGGCGTACTGTTCCCACAATCCTTGATAATTCTGAAACCATAGTTGGAATATAACAATGGATCCAAGATTTGGAACTGAAAAAAAAGAAAGAAACTATTAAAATGTCTGAATGATCAGTAAAAAACTAGTCTCCATTGTTTTGATTGGTATTATAATCTATTCATTATGTAAAGTATATCATGCAAGAAAGAAGTCTCTGATGTTTGCTTTGCAGGCATTAATTTACAATATTTTTATTTTTTTAAGCAAAGACTGGAAACTTATTCATCAAAAACATGAAGAAGAAATAAGAAGAAACAGTAGGTGGTAAATGCTCTTCCTCTGTGTATGCCGCGCTAATGTCAAGTCAAGTCGACCTTTACAGCTTTCTTGTTCATTAAGCAATCAATGTACCTGTAAGAGAAAATTAGATCCTTTCTGTTTCAGTGAGCAGATTCATGATAAACCACCACCTCAGTTGCCTTATCTGCATTTAGACAGCATCTTGTACAAGGCAAGTTGTGGACTCTAAAGTATTACGCATACTTATAAACATCAAATCCAATAGATGACAGTGTAATGAGCTATGAGCTAAACAAACTAAATTCAAATTACTCTCAGCTTGCTGACATAACCATAGAAAAAACTCATTAAACAAAGCAGAGTTAAGAAAGTACATGTTGGATGGCAATGGAAAATCGTGCAGCAATATTTGCAGCACATATCCTAGGAGTTATTGAAGCCATAAGTGTGTTTTGGTAGATTATTGCATTTTTCCAATACTAATTTATTGTCCTATTGACTAAAATTATGTGAAATTCTTACCAAAAATTCATCGGTAATCAACAATATTTGCATATTTTTTTCTCCTTAATAACTATGGATGATGTGCAGATTCCTTAAAGTTTTGTTATTTCCAACAAAAAGAGATAAAGATCTGAAGACATGCATTCCAAACAAATCTAAATCTAGTGCCTCACAAATCTAAGGAGTTCACACAAATTTTGTAGGTCTTCTTTTTAATTATTTTTGTCCTTTTTTTCTCTATCAAACCATTACCATCACCTCCTTTTATTTGTGCCATCATGACCTTTAACATTTATCATGCTAACTGAGGCATGATGAGTCTGATATATCGGTCTTGGATGCAGTTTCTGTTTGTATTTCACATTCTGACCTCTTTGTGAACCTCCTGAGCTGTCCTCTACTGGCAGGATTGGTAAAGTCTGTTTTCTGCACCAGATTAAGGTGGAGATGACCTTGTGACCCCTTATTATTCTGATTTGAATGCTAAAATTCTTGTTAATGCATTCTCTTTTAGCACTGTGTATACTGCACATAAGGCTAGCCCAAGCCTCCACAAGCCACCAAAATTAGATTTTGCTCTATTTCCGCCAATAATATCTATGGCTGCAATCAAAAGTCTAATGATCAGATCATCACACTCCCACAATAAACTCGCTGTAGCTCTAGCAGTGCTTACAGTCACCTACTTTTATGCATCATCTTGTGTTACCAAAAGGAATAAACTTAACTAGAATGCAGTGTTGTAACATTAAAAGTGCCATGCGCTGTATACTGTTTGGTTCCAAGTGCAACAGCAATGAGCAAACATTACCGGTAGTGCAAGAATGTACAATACAAACAAATAAAATAGCTTTAACTAAAATAAATGAATAATGAACACACACAGACTCACACAGACACACACATAATATATATATATATATATATATATATATATATTTTTTTTATTATTATATATATATATATATATATATATATATATATAAAACAAGCCTGATGGAGCTCTTTTTTGAGCAACACAGGGAGGCAATAGCTGAAAACAGGTGATGTCCGTAATGTTCAGGAGTGTTTAGTCAGACTTCTGCACCTGTTGATAGGTATTTTGGTTCACTGTTCCTTAGCCGGGTATTTAAATTTGACTGACACAGTTTGATTTTTAGAATTATTTTTCTAAACAAAAATTCAATTGATATTTTTTTTTTACTAAATTATAATTTTGAATTGCCTCTTTTCTTTGATCTTGGGCCCTGTAAGGCGAGGTCGCCCACATGTGTTATTAAGCATATTTTCTTCCTGAAGAAGCTTTTGAAATCCTTTATACATGAGCAAGCCCATGCATATATACTATATACTATGGGAGTTTGGTTCCAGATGTTCATGGATACAAACTAATACTAAATACTAAGCTGCAGCTACAAATATCTACCACCCTTAATAATGTTATATAATCAAATTAATTTTAGTCCTCCACACACATGGATATCTAACAGATACATGCTGCTCTTGAAGCTTTTTTTGATTGACTTAGTTGATTTTGATTTACTTGGTTGTCTGTTGTCTTCTTTTTGCTTTTATGTTCTCTGTTTTCTTTTCCTCTCATACAGGTATAGAAGCAGACTTCTATGAGTTACTGTATATGTTCTGTGTAATCATTTTTGCTGTTTTGTTTCAATTTTTTGCTCTTTTGGTGCACTCTTTCCTGCCTCTATCTTTTTCTCTCTTCCCTTAGTTCTCACCCC
The DNA here is from genome assembly GCF_000732505.1 of Cyprinodon variegatus. Classification (NCBI taxonomy): domain Eukaryota; kingdom Metazoa; phylum Chordata; class Actinopteri; order Cyprinodontiformes; family Cyprinodontidae; genus Cyprinodon; species Cyprinodon variegatus. The sequence goes on from NW_015151331.1 coordinate 182,534, forward strand.
CCCTTTCTTTCCTACCTCCCATTTCCATCTCCATGTTTGTTGCATACGATTATCGAAGTATCAAGGGGAACCTCATGGCTACAATCATAATGGTTAAGTATGTGTAGAACTCAGAGCTCATTTTGACAGAAGTGAGAAAATGTAGTCAACTGTGTTTTAGGATATCAGGAAGGTTTCCCATCTCTGAAGCTAGTGTACTCTGATCCCTGTCAGACTGTTCTCCTAAAATAAATTTGGCTCATATAGGTTTGCATTGGTCCTTCCCCTGTGTGTCAATATGGTCCCAAGATCATTTAAATTTATTTTAAGTAATTTTTCTACAATATTAAGGATATAATGATGTCAAGTTTTATTGTTTCATCGTTAAATTCTTGCACCGATGCCATTTTTTGGCCCCGATGCCGATACCCGATACCTGGCTGTGCAGTATCGGCTGATACCAATACCATACCAATACCATCTGTGTGAAACTGATGTGTCTGTGTATATATGAAGAACTGCATATTACTTGGATGTAAAATAATTGCCATCATGGCTTTATCAAGCTGCTGCCAAAATTTTTAAAGCAGGAAAAAATTGAATATAATGTGAATCCAGTAGAACCTTTTATTGCCTACCTGGAATGGGTGACAATAGTTGAATAAACTTTGGCTCTCAAAATGCTATCGATGCCCTATTTGTCGGTACTCACCGATACCGACACCACCATTTAAGTACTGGATCGGGGCCCCGCCCGATACAGGTATTGGTATCAGTGCAACACTAGTTTTTATTACTACATTTATTTACAAATTAATCATTTATTTATAAATGCAAAAACAACAAAGAGTTCATAATGCAACCACTTTTGACCTTTATCATATTTAGTTACTTTAACACAATTGTTTCATGTTAGCAGGGTAGGACATAAAAGAATTATGTTAGAGTAACTAAATATGATTAAGTAAATGCCAGAAGTGGTTGCATTGTTGTTATTTTTTTTTTTGTTTTGTTTATTTGCCTTGGGGCCCCAAGCATTTGCTGCTGTAAGTTCGCCTATGGGGTTTGAGCTGACCTTCCCTGTGAAGAGCAAAACGTCTTCTCTTGTTGGTTGCACACACCTACTTTTAATGAGTAGTTATGGTGGACGCCCACTGTAGTCGGGAAAGAATACACAAGTTATACAATTAAAAGTGTACACTAACATTAAACATGCTGTAGAGTGGTACAAATTATTACCAAAGACGGAAGATTCCACAATATTTTGTTGAGGCCTGTGTCAAGAACCAGGGAATACATGAGCCAAAAAGGAAAATATATTCACCAGACAGGAAAGAGTTCTGATGATTTTCACCATAAATCAATGCATCAACTTACTCTTATTTGACTAATGAAAACAAATCAGCAGAGAAACAATGAGAAAGATGGGCTTTTAGAGGATGCCTGTTTCAGCAGCCAGAGCTGTAGCTGGGAGTGAGCTGAGTTGGCTGCAGTGTTCATTGTGAGTAGCTTTATGCAGCAGCACCAATGGATTGGGACTGCAGCTGTACTGAAATCATTGTGAGCCCAGCTTTAATATTGCATAGTTACAGTCTAAACTGTCATGCTTTGTTCATCAAAATTTCCCATGTCTTGAAGACCAGGTTAGTTGGAACCATAATTGTTAGTTTAGGCCTGACATTATGAAAGTAAACCCTTAATCTTTTGAAGTATTAAATTAAGTACTTTTATTATTTGCCAACAGTTTCAACAGAGTTACTTAACAATAGAAACAACTGTGGTGTCCTGCTCTGTTCACTTTCTCTGACTTTACCAATGACCAGTTGTCACTCAAAAGCAGCAGTTACCAAGGTTCAAAACTCATGGATTATTTAGAATGCATTCCCCTTTGTACAGCAAATCCATTAGTTGGAGCCACAGGGCTTTAAAGGACTTCCCTGTAGGAGATCCAGCTGTGCTGACTCGATAAAGGAATTGAGAAACCTTTGGGAAAGGTTTTCTCTAAACACAGAACACAGTTTTGTACACCTCCTTTTTATGTGAGGGGAATAATGGCTCTAAGCATCATCATTATGAATTAATGAAGACTAACAGTGTGGTGCATAAAACAGGGGAAGGCTAAGTTCAGATTTGTCTTTTTGACCAACAAATACAAAAAAAAGAAGCTTTCCCATTAGGAAACATTACTTGTTTAGATCAACTCTGTCTAACACCTTATTGATGGTTTAAATGGCATCATTATGGTTTTAATGGTTTCTGTTTCTCAACAGGAAAGTGTTTTATCAGTATTTTCTATGATAGACCAACATATAGTAGAAAACAACTGATAAGTGGTTTTGTTTGTCTAAGTATTTCTCCGAGTTAGACCTTGATGAAAACTGCCTTGTATTTTGGCTATTGCTGGTGCTTTTAGTTTGAAAAATTTAATTTTTACACCTTTTATTTAGTTAGTTGGAACACAATTGTTTATCCTGCATCGATTCTCATCGTTCCATCTGTTCCCTGGTTAGATTCTTCACCTTCTGCTCTACAATCTGTGAATTGTGGACACCTGGTATCCATGCTTCTCATCACTTGCTCTAGGTATTTATACTCTTCGCTTCTTTCTCTCAGTGCCTGATTCTACTGTTTATATTTTATTATTCTGGACCTTGTGTGTATTCTCTCTGTGTTTAAAATGTTCTCATTATTAAATTATTTTTTTTCAATTCATCTTGCATCTGCTACTGTCTTATTTCCATTTAGGTTCTTCAGCAACTTTCAAACATGAGAGAAGTCCTTTCCTTTGCAGTATTTGTTTCAGGTATTGTAGTTTTGCACATCCAAGAAATTATATTTTTAACCTGAAGTTTAGACTTTAACTAGGTAATTTTACACTACATGAATGTCCTTTGATCAAAACCTTAACATTACATTCAGATTATTACATTACATTCTTGGCAGTTTCCCGGATCTAATTTCCCACATAAAGAAAAAGCTCTGTCAATTGCAAGATTGCTCTGCTTACATGTAAATGTAAGCCATTTCAAACAAAATTACATTCTCCACGTTTACAAAAAAAAAACATTCTGGATGTTTAGAAATTAATTTTCAGATCTCCATATTCCTAATATTACTCTTCAGCATTTTTATTATTTTAACTATGAAGAAATGTTTTCTGATATTATAAATATATTTTCAGTCAAGCTGATAAATGTCAGAACGGCCACTTAAAATGTTTCTAGATATATAAACTTAATTCTTACTAGTATAATTTAGATGTTTTTTATGTTCTGAAATTCCGTTTCTGCCACAAAAAATTTATTTAGAAAATATATTATCAAAGTTAGGTCTAGCAGGTTTACCTTCAGGATTGCTCTGTATTTAGCTCAGCCATCTTCAACATCCCACTTTACACGAAAATCACACCTCTATACAGGGGGACTCTCTTGATTATTTAGCTGACATCTAAGGTTGTAGGTTACATTGAACGTTTAAGTGTATATGAAAAAGGTAGGTCGAAAGCATAAACCCTACTTAGATGTTTTTTTTGGGGGGGGGGACATTAAAACTATTGCAAAAAAGCCCAAAACAACTGTTGCAGTTTTTGATGCTATTGGAGCAAAATGTGAAAATCTTCAAATCACTGTATGAGGAGATTCATTAAATTTAGGGCAATACTTTTTACAGAATTTTAAATTCCCTTGTTCTGCCATTTCAAACTGAAGAACAAATAATTAAAACTAAACTACTTCTGTAAGCGTGATTTAAATGGAGGTTTATCTACAGTACTGCTAATTTTACATTGTTGCCCAGTGGATGCACTTGACCTTATCGAACCTATCAGTCTTGCTTGCTCAGGCAAAGGAGAGATGCTCTCTTTTTTTGTCATCTTCATTATTAGCTCAGCTCGAGGCAGACACTGTGCTTGACATAGCTGGTTCAGGTCACACAGGGTGTGGATGGTGTGATAGGGTTGAAAGAGGAGGGGAGGAAATAAAAATGTGGATGATCAAATGCTGAACAAGGTGTTGAACTGACAGAAGAAGAGTTTTTATACACTGCAAAACCCTCTCCGAAATGGGAATAATGAGCTGGTTAGAAATGATAGGAGCCCTTGAATTAAAAAAATTGGCTAAATGTTATTTGCATGTAAGAACAATTAAGGCATTTGCTAAATCATTCTCTGTTCTGAGAACCAGCTGTCTGTTAGTAACGCTAACGTTCTGTGATGGGAAACTAATCTCCTGCTGTCTTCATCGGGAACACAAATGGATGAAGGCAGGTTTCTTATGGGCAAGTAGAACTCTTTCCAAGAATTCATGGATTATTTATTACCTTACAGACAATAGAAATAACAGATTTGCTGAAAGTCTTAACACAAGTGTTATCGAAACATATTACAAAGCACTGGTACCATTACATTATTGTTTAAGTACCCTAATAAAAAAAAAGAAGACATGGGGTTTTCATTCAAGTAAAATGAGAATTATATGAGTCCAATTAATGTTATACGAGGAAGACTGTGCTAATAGGTTGTATTTTTTTTCAAGGTTGACAGCCTTTTATATTTCAGTGTTACAGTAAACTGGCTCAGTCGCAAACCAATGGAAGCATAGTACATTAGAGCATCTGTAAAAAAAAAACTATTCTGATAAATTTATCAATCAAGCCTCGTGGCAAGTGAAAGATTAACAGTAGCATCTTATACGACTGCTTAAAGGAAGAATCCAGCCAGCACCAATGAGAATCAACTTTTAAACAGGGGGAAGTATGGAGAAAATGCTTGGTGAGTAAATGAGAGCAGTCAGGTGAGAATGAAAAACAGTCTAGGAGCATAAAGGTAGATAGCTGAAAGAGCATGATAAATGAGAAGGAGCACACAGAGAAAAACATAGGAAGGAAATTAACTGAATAAGATAAAATGGAAACAAGAAGGAATAACAGGAATTAAATGAGAAAACAGAAACATTTAATGAAAAAACACAAAGACTCAATGACACTATCAAACAAAGGGAAAAATCACAGAAATGCAACAGAACATAAAATACAAAAATTAACTAACAAACTAAATGCAGGAGAATCAAGTAAGGCTATACATGAATAGGCATAACAAGAAAATCATCCTGTGAAACACTAAGGCTTATTTCTACAATTTATCAACCTGGGACTGTTCCCATCAAACCTATTCAGGGAAAGTAGGGGCATTCAGGAGAACATTCAAGATGACAGGGTTAAATTCCACCTACTACCTGCTACTACCTGTTTTTTTTTTTCCAAGTTAACAAATGTAATAGGAGCAGATGCCACAAAAAACCACAACAACGCTTTTATGCTCTTGTTCCTCTTTCAAAGATGAAAGAAGACTGTAGCGATTGACCTTTAGACCTTGAGGTGTTGCCTAAAGGCCCTTGATCAGAGCTTTATCCCGGATGACACGCTGAGTTTGATCACATAACATACAACTAAAACTGCACATTATACAAAATATGCTGAGGGTACCTATTGCATGATTATTAACAGCATACCCTCTATTATTTCTCCTTATCATACATGACTATTTCAGGACTATTTCCATTACTTAACTTGACTTTTTAACAAACGTTAACCCCTGGTGTATATAAAACAAGGATGAGAGATTGCTTTCGAGTCAATAAGTCGATGCATCAAGTGGTTTTTCTTAGATAGAAAACATTGAATCAATCTGACAGTAAGATCTAGTTGAATTGTTTCTGTAAAGAGCCTTAAGATGGCGTGTTCTTAATTGGCGCTATATAAATAAACTGAATCAATTTAAATTGAAACATTGAAAAGAAACACGAACCACATTTAGAAAAATATGATACAGCTGTTAAACTGAGCTGTTTTAGAGAACCTTAGCCTGCTTCCCCTTATCTTATTAGTCTTTAACCTTTTTTATCCAGCCATAACCTGCTTCATTTACCACCAGTTCTCTATGTAACAATGAAAGACCTCCTTGATACCAGCATGTGTGTGAGTGTATTGTGTCGTGACCAAAGGCGAACCTATCACAGCAAATCACAATTAAGACCTCTTGAGCTCATGTTAATTACGACGTTTCATCTAAAGGCCTTTTCAAGAATAGCTGTGACCTATTCAATTTCACAAAGCAAGCAACTTCCATTGTGTCACTGTTTCCCTGATATGAAGCCAGGCACTTCTGGTACCATGTGTATACACCTTTATCACATTCTATTGTGTTTTTGTACCATTTTCCAGGATATTACTTTGAAATAAGATCAGACTGTCCTAAATTAGCCCCCATGGCTGCAAAAGGTATCTTGCTGCAAGGCTTTGTTGGAAAGATTTTGCTTGAATCCCATTTCACCTTTAAACAATTTCCAAAAAAAAGTGTATTTTATTTGTGAAAGGACAAATAAAATAGTATATACACAACTATCTCTGCAGAACAATCAGATCACTAAACAATATTTACTTTAAGCATTTTTGTAACATAATAAACTAATTTCTAATACTGGAGCTCTGAGAAAACAATTTTATTAAATATAACTAATGTATTGCAAAATGTATGTAGTTTTCTTTAGACTGGTCTTCCTGTGATGGCGTAAGCATTAGCGCTGCAATAGAATTACCTGGTGTGTTGTTTAACTTTGTAACATGACAAGAAATGTAGCAGATATCATTATTCTCTTGGTCCAAATTCAATGAAAATGGTCAGTGTCTGCATTACATCTAGTGTAATAGTTTCTTTAATGTATTTTTCCCTACACAAACATCCTCACCTATTGACAGCTAAAGCATTTTGAATGATGTTTGCCTGCCAAGCTCTATTGCAAACCTCTTCAAAGCTTGTAGAACTCTAAGATTTCTTTCTTGCTGGGAGCACTTAGATTGCACAAACTGAAATAAATCATTGTGAGCCCATTGTGACTTCTCAGCACACTGCTGAAAATGAGCCCAAGCCAAGCTGTAATAACAGAAAAGATTACTACTCCCTGTTTTTCTTTATCTGCCCCTCTGTGACTCAGCAACACATTTCTTCAGTAGGTCTGACCACTATCAGCTCCTTGCTTGAGGCATATTTTCTTAGATCTTCAGGGCATTTCTTCAACCTCAAATGTCAAACAATCTTCTGGGATCAAGGAAGAAGGCAATAACTATACTCAAACTTAAGTAAAGTCACATTGTAAACAACTATAGCATGCTGCAGAATGCAAACGGTAAAGAAAGTATATTTTTCAGAAGTGATTTGCTGGTGAGGGTTCATCTGTGATATCCCATCATTGTTTGTACAGCAGAAGTTTTAATGAGATTAAGTTCCTAATACCAAAACTGTGGGAAATATGTGTTCAGTTTGTTTTGGGGGGTTTTTCCACAATTTTTCTTAGCATTCATCTTATTCTGCTAAAACCCTGATTAATTTCTTTCAGACTATTCAAACAGGGCTTGAACAGCACAGTTAAAAACCAATGCCTAAATTATTTTTTGAATGTGGGCTGGAACCATGAAAAAGCTTCCAATTTCTTTGCAAAGCTCCAAATAATCTAACTGCTCAAAGGAACAAAAAGACCTTGTAAAACTGCATATATAAAAGCACTAAACAAATTGTATAACATGTTTTGGACCCTGGTATCAAACTGAGTTTCTTTATAACACCCAACACACAAAAATGATTTGATTTATTTATGTAATTTGTTGTCAGGCATCAAAACCATACAAGGTTCTGCTGTAGATAACTTTGCAAATTAGCAATTTGTGAAATACTGAAAGAAGTACTTGAAAGGGGTGTTATGATGAACACAATTTAAGATTTAACATACAGCCTTCACATTTGGATTGACAAGTTGTCTCTCTGTATTCACGATTTTTTTATTGAAGCAGCAGTATCGGCACTATAGTCTCAGATGATTTAGACTCCTATGCTGTGGTGGTCCTGTTTTGTTAATTACGTGTACATCATAATTTCAATCCAATTTTATTTTCTTTAAAACAATAGGCCTGTGTAAATTCTCAGTCTTGTGGGTCATGGCAACCGCAGAACAGGCTTAAAACAACGAGAATGTATTTAGGTTATTTTGGTATCTTATTCTATAATTATTTCTTACATTTGAAAGGTTTTGATTGTTTTTTTTTGTACTTGTAAAATGTTTGTTTGTTTGTCAAATGCAGGGAGATACAATGGGAAGTAGAAAAATTTATTATTCTCACCACCTTTTGCATCATGTGGGATCTGAGCAAAATAACTTTAGTTTATTAAGTCTGATTGGTAGGATTCGTTCATTAATGTTTGGTCTTATTTTTGCAAGATATAGTAGGAATTTGTTTTTATTTTTAAGAATTGAGTCTGAGTTGTAGTTAGCAACAAACCACTACCCGCAAACATTTTAAACCTTTTCTTAGAACCTGAATCCACAGATTAACTCTCCACCATTGCATGTTTTTGAGAAGGAAAATACTTTTACAAACAAACAAGAGTAAAAAAAAAAAAAAAAAGGGAGATATGAGCAGAACATTCAGGAAGGACACAATCCTGATGTCAGGGGAGCTGGTCCATGTAGGTTTATTCTGAGCAAACAGATAATAAGCTGATCCACATACTTGTTGGAAGATGGACAGAATGCTGCCTGAACAGAGTCCTGAGAGGCTGAGCTTCCAGGCAGTGGCTGTGCATAGAGGTTGGTATCTGCTAAATTGGCTTATTTTCTTCATAAAGCAGTCTTCTACACAATACAGGAAGGGGTCCAGGAAATGGTCATGGAACAGAGGAACTCCATGTTGGTTCATTTTCGCAAACAGATGCTCAAAGCACAGATAAAGACCACAAGGCAAATAACAGGGAAACAAAAAATGATCAGAAAGAATAAACATTTAACTTAGTCAGACATCCATATTTTATGAGGCAATTGGACACTGGTATAGCAACTAAAAGATACTGGTTTGATTTTCTTTTCTTTTAATGAGGGCCATGATGGTTCCTAGCTGGATACAGGAGCTACTCTGCCTGAGGTCACCTTCTTTTCATTATATTTAAAGTTTTCTACTATTACATGTCCAACCACAATAGCACACATACTCATCATGTCTTAATATATTCATGGGAACTTTGCATGGTTTCCATTCATTTACCATTAATTTCTATGGCCTAACCTAGACCATAAGCATAACCGTTGCCACCACATACTTAATACTAAACTGAACTAAACTCATTTCACACCTTAGTCTTAAGCATAACCCTTAACCAAAGAAGATGATAACATGAGAAATCAGCCTTACACTAAACCTACCATGTGAAATTACACACAGCATAAAAAGGAAGCAAGCACAGATTAAAACAAAATAATAATGATATAAATAACAATGCCCTGCGATGGACTGGCAACATGTCCATTTTGTATCCCGCCTCTCGCCCTTAGACAGATGGATATAGGCACCAGCACCCGTCACGACTCCGCTTGGGATAAGCCATTTTATCTTTTATATATATTTTTATATATTTTTATATATATATATATATATATATATATATATATATATATATATATATATATATATATCAATGATACATATATATATATAGAGAGAAATTATTGATTTTCTGTGTTTATGTAGGATCCTACTCCGGAGTAACTATGCAAATCAACAAACATCTAGAAAAAGTACACCCATGTGAATCCCAGATTGTTCATGCTTCTTTGCCTTTTCTAAAATGTGCTTTAAATAAAATGAAAAAGATAAAATAGTATAATATAGTGTACTTTTTCTAGATGTTTGTTAATTTGCATAGTTACTCTTAAATAAACACAGAAAAGAAATAATTTTTATATATTAAAAAAATATAAAGCTGACTAATGGCTTCTCAATTATTAAACTTGTACATTATGTTTTTAGGTATGTAACACCATATTGGACCATTGAAAAAGCAGAATTGCCTTCACAAAGCCTAAGAAGGGTTAAATTTATTAAAAGTAAAGCTGTACATGAAAATATGTTTTGTTTTTATTAAGTGTTTTTTTAATGTGTTTTTGTTGTTGGCATTCATATAAATATGCTGGTGTGATAACTGATACTGGTGTAATCGTTTGATTGGTTTTTGGTATACATACTATTTTAAATTTATAGCACCCCCTTAAGAAAACTCCACCACCCGCCACTGCCCATAATAATATCTCATTGTACCTATACCTCCTTTGTTGCCACAATGAATGAAGAAAGTTCTGAGTGTGAGTTTGTACCTGAATCAAAACTGTAGTGAAAAAAAAATCAAATACTGCAGCCACAGTTGAGTTTCAGACTTTAAATGGCAGTGCAGGTGGTAAATATTCATATTTCCTTATCATTTGCCCATAAATTAGCACTGTTTGGTCATAAGAATATAAAATGCATGTTGATGATGGGCACACATGCAAAAGAATGTTTGCACTGCTAAACTGAGCACGCAACACTTTTCAGATTCTTTGAAAATCTCTCTCTCTCTCTCTCTCTCTCTCTCTCTCTCTATATATATATATGTATATATATATATATATATATATATAACATAATACACATATAAACACATGATATAAGATCTTTTATGAGCTGCAGGCGTTTGAAGTTGCTCGCCATTCACACCTATTTATATATTCATATGATTTTCTACTGGATCACATGGAAATTCATATTGAAGTTCACAGATTTTGTAAATACAGGTGTTACACTATAAAACTAAAATCTATATATTTTGGCAGTTTATGGAAATGAGAATATGGATTTTTTTTTTACACTGTACTACAAGAATTCTCATTGGCAAAAAAAATACTGTAGGAAAGCCTGTTTGATTCCCTTTCAATTGTGCACAATGAGGAGTGAGTCAGTTAACAGCACTTCTTGACTCTGGTCCCCAGGGCCGTATATCATTAAGCCTATTATCCTTCCATGTTGCTGCAGTTATTATTGAAATAAATTTGTCATTGATAGGCTGCTGCAAAAGGAAAAAAAGTAAAGATAATCAGATGAGCTGCAACAGGGTAACATTCAAAAATACAGCACAATCTGTGATTAATTGCCAGAGAAGATGCACTATACAGGTAATGCTATCTAAATGATGGCATCTAAATTATCATGGCAATAAAACAGTGCTTTAGTTGTTCAAATTAAGAACTGCCTACCAAAGGTTTAGAATGAAAGCTAGATGAATTAACAACACAACCAACATTCAGACATCCCGACTAATCAAATGATGAAAAAGAAGATTTTGTAAAGAGGTGAGCGAGGAACCATTGATTACACCGGCATAACATTATATCACTACATCACATTTTGATATCACATTTCTTTGATTAGACCCCAAACGACAAGCAGCCTATGAGGCTTTTCTGAATTAGGAATGCAGAAAATTGTGAGCTTTCAGAAATTAAGGCAGCAGCACTGTATAATATTTGCAGAGCGGCTTTGGGTGAAGGTGTCCCCATACCTTTTTTTCTTCAAAATATGACGAACAAACTTAGTGCAGTGATTATGTTGTTGGTTGAGCAAATGTATCAAATATAAATGAAATATTTCACTTTCTACTTCCATTTCTGAGTCTTGGGTTTTTCATTTAGATATGATACATTTTATTGCTTGAGGGGGGTTCATAGTGTGTCATGGTCAGAACAAGAAAACAATCTATTGCCTCTCTTTACAATACAATTATAAATCAAAATTAATCAATACAACTGACAGGGACTTTGTTGGCAATATATGTTCAATTACCTACCTTTTCATCTTCCAGCACTAATTGAGATCATATTGGACTGCATGGATTCGGACCTAAACATTACCACAGTCATACTCAATAAATCTGAATTTTCTTGTGAAGGGACTTGAGAGGAGATTGCTACTATGTGAAAACAAGCACAGGTTGTAGAGTTTTGGTACATTTTGTACTAATCGCCTTGCAAACCTTGCGCTGTGAGAAAAAACATCTCTGTATTAGATGCATAAACTATTCAAGGCAGTTATATTTTGCAGCACAATTAGGTAACCAGACAATGAGAACATTAATTGTAATAGCATAATATAGAAAGAAAAAGAAAACCTGGTGTACAGTTTTAATCCAAAGATTTTTTTCTATAACAGTTTAAGCAGAACAGTCAAAGGCAAAATAGGGTTTTACCCTTAATTCAAAGCAACTTTTACAATCTTTTCTGAACTTAAGATAATTGGCTTAAGACTTTTAAAATAAAGATAAATTAATCACTGTGATGCACACTTGGTGTTTCATAGCATAAGTACATTACTTAACTTATAATAAAAATAGACACATCACATTGCATAATCATTATGAAGTCAATGAAGTCTATAAATCATGTAATATGACATATTATACAAATACATCACAACAAAATGAATGTGTTAATGGAGCATAACAATACTGATGTGCCAAAAGTGCAAAATTGATTATGTACATGTAATAGACACGTATTGATTACCTTGTTGTGGTAATTATTACATGTTACATATGATTTCAAGATTTCACATCAAGACCAAATTACAAGTACTTGTCTTTTAATGCTATAGTATTTTACTATTTGCAAATTGTGCATGCATGATGCATTATACATTTTTTGTTGTGTCGGTGCATTAGCCTTTGAAAATGTTTGAGTTGCTTTGTTTTCCTTCAATATAACATGCAATATATTTCAGCACGACTTCTTTAAATGAGAAATACAACAAACACAAAAACAAATTATAACATTAAATTACTACATTGACATTTCACATTGAATTGTTTTCTATTTACTTTACTTTCTATTTTTTAACCTCAGACACAGTGTGGATGGCTAACTCAGTCAATATCTCTGAGTCAGTCAGAGATAAGCAGACTAATGTTACGCTACATGCTATAATATTGGATACATCGGCGTATATGTGGATTTACTTGGTTAGTACATCCACTGACTGTGACATTACCTTCCCACAGCCGGAAAACTGCTTGTTTTTGCAGTCAAATGCTGCACACGTAGGCATTTTTACTTTGCATCTCTGCAGGTGTGGGGAGTACCAATATGGCGTCCGGTGGCATCACGTTTTTCAGGCTATCAGCCATCCAGTGAAGTAATAGAGATCAGCAGTCCAGGTGTGTCTCCCAGCCTGGAGGCAGCAAACTGTTTGCTCCAGGTGAAGATGATCAGATGATTTAGTTGGAGGCATTTACTTACAGGGCAGTGAGAAGCAATGTATGAAAGTAATACTGGAAAAAATACACTGAAGGACTATAATGAACTCAGCTCATTATTCAACTACTGTCACCCATTCCAGGTAGGCAATAAAAAGTTCTACTGAATTCACTTTGTATTACTCTTTTTCCTGCTTAGTAAAGGTAGGCAGACAGGCTAAAAACATTCTCACCACTGAAATCAGATGGGGACAGGCAGGCTCAGTGGTTGAGAGGCAGAACAGGTCAGTATCAGGAAATCAGGGACACCAAGGAATTCTAAAAACACTCTCACCACTGGTTTATGGAACCAAAATAATCTGACACTGATGAATAAATGCAAGTATCTTAATTAGGGGCCGGAGCAGGTGAATTAGATGAGCAGTGATTAGAAACTGGGCAGAGTTAATTGGACGAGGCAATTAAGCCAATCATCAGTGCCAAGATCATAACAAACAGCAGAAACGGAGATGGAAAGTGAGGTGAAAAAGGGAGAGGGGATAAGAATTAAGAGGAGAGAGAGAATGGAGGAATAAGAGAGGGAAAAAGAAAAAACTGCAGGATGGTTAATTCTTGGTGACTTATAGTGTGAGCACATATGCATGTAACTTCTTTCACAACATTTATATATTGAAACTAAAACTCTTGTACACTTTTAATTTAAGGTATCAGTTCTGAATGTCTAATAAACTACAATGACTGTTATATCAGATAAAAAATAAAGCTCTCATTTTAGGGATGGATAAGAATAAGTAAATGCCACTACATGTAACAACTTCACTATTTCATAAACTTAATTGTTTAAATCCCTTAGTTTTTTTGGGGGGGGCAGTTGTTTACATTCCTAAGCTGAAAATGTTTTTATTCAGTTGAACTCTGGTTAGGCAATGTACTGTAATGGTTCATTATCCATTAAGTTGATACATTTAAACTTATACAGTCTGCTTTCTAGATAGGCTTGACAAATCACCTTGGATTTAATGCATATGCTTCCTTAAGGAGGGAAGTTCTTTCATTTTCTTGTCTCACTCAATCCAATCAATATCCAATTAAAGAGCTGCACCCAGTCACATAAATGTAGTTTTTGCGTTTGCCTCATTGATTCTTGAAAGTGTTCCTTAACAATTATGCCCTGTTAAAATTGTCTAAATTAACTTTACAAACGCTAAGACATCGTGCTAGTCAAACCTTGTAGAACATCAAATTATTTGCCATCAATATTCTTTCCACAGTTTTGGTTGAATCCAATATACTTTTTTCCTTTCTGTGGATTTTCACAGACTGCTATGTGTCAGTGGGTGTGCAGAGCTTATAAAGTATTCAGGATTCATTTGAATTCACCCCCTGAGTTACAATTTGTCTCACAAAGCTTGTGGAGATTTATTTACTTGTTTTCACATTGTGGTTCGGAATCCATCGTTGAAAATACTGTTGTATTTTTTTCTTTTAATACTCAGAGTTATTTGTGAGGTTTAAGTCTCAGGGTAATCAGAGATCAATAAAAGAAGCAAAAAAGTTACACACCAAAGAAATACACGTTCATAACAATGTTAGTTTGCAGTACTGCACTATTCAGTGATTTGTGTATGGTTTAAGTCCACAAGATTTGTCTCAGGATAATCAAAGATCACTAATACTACACATTTTATAACGGAAATGTTATGTGGGAAGTAAACACACATGTAAAAATATGTGGCATAAAGTATAAGACATTTTAGGTGACAGGGGTAAAGTTAAGAGTTAAATGTTCCTCCAAATCCTTCATGCTACTGCTACTAACACAGATCCACACATTTTACCCTGTGATTTCTAAAAGAAGCAAATAGATTTTATCCTAAAAACAGATCTCATTGCATTCATTGTGACATCTTCCTTCAAAAATCTAACTCTGTACATTAAGTCATATAAGTAGTTGACCTAAAGGGTGTAAAAATATATACTGTTGTGCCTAAAAGTTTACATACCCTTCCATTATTTTGAACAAAAAGTCACAATCAATACTTTTTTTTTTTTTTTAGAATAACTTTTACAGCTTTGCTTTATTTACATTACTAGTTTTAATATATCATTGTCTTGGGGGGTGGTGAATAATTTCAAGCACATCTGTTCATTGAACCGTTTTGAGTCAGGAGACTGTAAAGAGTTTTATACCACATTTAAACAGCAACACTGAGTAACACTATTGGTTGCAAGCTACATTATAACCACAGCTCCCTTGGGGCTCACTGCCAGAAGGGGCTACTATACACAGGCACCACCATCACAAGGCAATGGCGGTGAAGTTTCATGCCCAAGGACACAATGACTAGGGATGACCCCCTACACACTTTGGCCCCAGTTAGACACTTTATGTCAAGAACAAGAAATATACACTGCTCAAAAAAATTAAAAGAACACTTTGAAAACACATCAGATCTCAATAAGGAAAAAAATCATGCTGTTTATTTATAATGATATGGACTAGGTGATGTGTTGGGAACAAAAGGATGCCACATCATTTGATTGAATATGAAAATTATCAACCTACAGAGGGCTGAATTCAAAGACACCCCAAAACTTACAATGAAAAAATGATGCGGCAGGCTAGCCCATCTAGCTGAAATTTCATTGCAGCAACTCAAAATGGCATTCAGTAATTTGTATGGCCCCCACGTGCGTGTATGCATGCCTGACAACGTCGGGGCATGCTCCTAATGAGACAACGGATGGCGTCCTGGGGTATCTCCTCCCAGATCTGGACCAGGGCATCACTGAGCTCCTGGATAGTCTGAGGTTCAACCTGGCGGTGTCGGATGGATTGAAACATAATGTCCCAGAGGTGTTCTATTGGATTTAGGTCAGGCGAGCGTGGGGGCCAATCAATGGTATCAATCCTCCAGGAAATGCCAGGATACTCTCGCCCCATGAGGCCGGGCTTTGTCGTGCACCTCCTGGTGCACGACAATGCTTATCTCCTGGAATGTGGAATTATGCTTGTCTCCTGGAATGTCCTCCATGCTCTTGAGATTGTGCTGGGAGACACAGCAAACCTTCTGGCAATGGCGTGTATTGATGTGCCATTCTGGAGGAGTTGGACTGCCTGTGCAACCTCTGTAGGGTCCGGGTAGTGCCTCATGCTAACAGTAGTGACAGTGACCCTAGCCAAATG
>NW_015151331.1:201117-202725 GCF_000732505.1 Cyprinodon variegatus
TGACCTCTGGCATCAACAAGGCATTTCCGCCCACAGAACTGCCGTTCACTGGTATGTTTTTTCTTTTTCGGACCATTCTCTGTAAACCCTAGAGATGGTTGTGCGTGAAAATCCCAGTAGATCAGCAGTTTCTGAAATACTCAGACCAGCCCTTCTGGCACCAACAATCATGCCACTTTCAAAGTCACTCAAATCACCTTTCTTCCCCATACTGATGCGCGGTTTGAACTGCAAGAGATTGTCTTGACCATGTCTACATGCCTAAATGCACTGAGTTGCCGCCATGTGATTGGCTGCTTAGAGATTAAGTGTAAACGAGCAGTTGGACAGGTGTACCTAATAAAGTGGCCGGTGAGTGTATATATTGATGACAGCATGAAGTAAAACAAAACTGGGAAAATCCAAAAGGGATTCTGTCCAGTTGGAGCCCACTTTGTTTATAATAAAACACTGATCCAGACATGGATAAAGACGGGGGCCTGGGAAACTGTGCAGATGATTTCAGTTTCTGAGACAAAGGACATTTCCCATCCATTCCCCCTTTATTAGATTTTAAAGTAACATGCTGATTATCTTTCAAGTTCTGTTTGAATTTCCATGTAATTTTCAGCTAACCTATGTTTTTTTTTTGTTTTTTTTTGCATATGACTATTTTTGTACAAAAAAGTTATTTTATATCATTTAAGACAAAAACTTTTTTTAATCTTGTATCAAGTACAATGTTGAACCTTTACTTGTTGTTACTTTTACTTTTTTTTTAAAAGAGTTCAGTTAGTACTTTTTGCAAGTCTCTTTTACAGGCATTTGGATATCTAATTGTGTAAAGAATGTGAGAGGTTTTGACACCTTAAAGAAAAATTTAGAGGCAAAGGTGTTATCTATTCTCTGCCCTAGCCCTTTGATTATCAGTTGCAGACTCCCTTTTCTTCATAAACAGAGGGGATTTATCTATAACAAAACATTAATTTTGGATCTGTTTATATTGATGGATAAATTAATTCAAAGAAATGAGAGTAGGTTTAACGCCCCCCCCAGTGCCATGGCAGGAAGATAGCGATTCATATAAAGTAGGTTCTGCTGGAAATTTCTTCCTGATAACAGAGACTTTCCTCTCTGCTACTCAGGATAAGGTCGCTTTCCCTTTACACATACCATTTGTATTTGACTGGCTTTATTTGGATCAACTGAATCCAACTATGCTGCATAACAATTTAATGAACTGAACAGTTAAAAGTTGGACTGAAAAACAAATCCACCTGTATCGATTGGATTTTTTCTAACCATAAAGTAGATTTCAGCACAAAGGAATTCTGTTTAGTTAATCAGTTTGTCATATACTGTCTTGAGATGACACAAAATAATTTAACAGCCATATTCTAGAGTGTGGTAAGAAAACAGGGAACCCTCAGGGAAAACACTCAAACTGCATGCAGAAAGGACTCAGGGCTATCGAATCCAGGACCTTCTCGCTGCAAGTTGCCAGTGCTACAAACTGCACCACATATGAATTTATGTTACGATGTTCAAAAACTAGGGATGTGTTTTGAACTCTATAATATTAACTTGTAAGAAAAAAATTAATTGACCTGATGATGTTTTATAAGCTTC
>NW_015151331.1:204726-270937 GCF_000732505.1 Cyprinodon variegatus
TTCAGTAACTGACCAAGCTGAGACTGTTAGCTAATGAGCAAAGCTAGCCATGTCAGCCCTTTATATTATATTCCTGCAGTTGTTTAGTAAAACAAAAATAGATCTTTTTAGTTTTGTTATCCTTCAACTAAAACTGAATTGATCAATTGTCAAACTAACACTACAGGTGTTCCAGATTCAGCACAGGGATGCTGCATTATGTTATCCTAGTTGTCCAGAACAACTACAGTGATTGATGTCATCGACGTTCAGCCTATTATATAGTGGAACCTCACCAGCAGGTGCAGGGCCTGAGCAGACACGGTACCCACACCTGTATAGGTACTTTTGTCAGCATTGGAAAATAGGAACCTTGAAATGCTCCTGAATTCCCCAAATCACTGGAAACTTTGGTTTAGCTTTCTTGTGGAGGTTGTCATGGAATCACTAAAGGGCAGCTGCAAAGTCAGTCATCTATCCCATTAATCATAACATAAAGATTACGTTGTAATTATTTAAGTAACAGATTTTTGCATTTCCATTTGCTGTGTACTGCAATCATCAAAACCAGTGGAAGTGAAATTCTAATTTAAAATTCAAAGTAAAAGGATAAGATTTGAAACCTTCCTCTCTGCTAAGGGCTTGGAAATTAAGGAGCGAACTTATTAGGTGCTAACCTTTAAGAATTTTAAACCTGTATTTATTATTGCTCTAGTTAGGGTGGTTAAATTCAATATATTTAGCATGGTGTAAATACCTATACCAACACCCTAACAGGTGTTGTTTGCATAGTTTACTATTGTTATTTCAACATTTCCAGATTGTTAGCACATTAAAAGAATAACACCTCAGCTAACCTTAAAATATTGTCAAATTGTTTTATTTTTGGATTATTTAGTTTGCATTTATTTGCACACTTATTTAACTAGCACTGTGTTTCTATTGAGAAAGTGTGCTCCATATTGAGATTGAGAAAGGGGAGCTTTTCATATTGATAAAAATATTTTTTTATGTCTTAATTGTTTATCATTGTTCATCCCGATGCTATCTAAAATGGTGTCAAATATTAAATATATTTTCCTGAGTTTCAATGTTGAGGATGAAATGTATTATCTTGCAACCATAGTTCTAGTTACTGTATGTTTAAGATTTTTTAAAGCTGTAGGATTTAAATGGAGGCAGAATGTCAGTCATTACCTTGGTCTGTAGGTATTGTATTACGCTTATCTGATTAAAAGTAAAAGTCTACAACTTTAGACAATATCTAATGCATCACAGACACCATAGATATTTAATGATCCAGTGGCTTGAAATAACAGTTATCACCATAATGAGCTTATTTCTGATCAATACTCCGCTTTTGTTTGACTTCTCTTTTCCACAGTGAAAATTATGGGCCGCCTTGATGGGAAAGTGATTGTATTGTCTGCCGCCGCACAGGGGATTGGACGTGCTGCTGCAATAGTAAAGTGCTTTTATAAAGAATAAACTGATAATGTGTTATCTTTGTTTTGGAAAGCTGTTCTAACACTGAAGTTTTTCTTTAAAAGGACTAAATTCCTGAAAGCAAACTGGTTTCAATTGAGCTCATTTAATGTCAGTGGGCTGTAAATGACTGTGTTCTAACATCAATTCCTTAGATAACGTAAACATCTTACACTCCCCAAAGTGGTAACAAAATGCTTGAATACTCAAACCAATGGTGTCTGAAGATGTGTTGATGTGTGTTATGTTTAAGAATGTTGTTTATTTGTATTTAGATGGAGTATTATTGTCATTATTATGTGGTTTCGGCTCATTAGAGTCAACTTCCCTAGATACAAACATTTAGTATGCAGGTTGCTAACACTTTTAATATATACTATTCGAGATAGATCAGGTTAGAAATTGTTATTTTTGCTTCTTATTAATTGATTGTGGATCTCGTTTTTAAGGTAGAAATATCAGCCTTTTCTCAGAAGCTCTCACTATACAAAAAAATTCATATGTTCAACGATCAAACTTGATATTACTAAACATGATCCGAAATGAAAAAATATACTGACTTGGTTGGGTGCATTCTACAGATTCTCTGAAAACATCTACTGAAATATGAATAAAAGGCCAGGAGATGTGCAAACCTTGATCTGCTAAAAACTGATTGGAGATTTTGTTTTTATTTTATGTTTTATATACAGGCATTTGCAAAAGAAGGAGCTCTAGTCACAGCAACGGATATAAATGGAGAGAAACTCAAGGAACTAGAGGCATTCAAAGGTGAGATATTTCTGTTGGTTTGTTGCTGCCATCTGCTGGGAAAGGAGTAGAATAGAGTAATACAGACTGAAGCCATAATCCCCAGCCATTTATTTGTAAAGTTTTTTTATTAAAGACTTTATATTCTTACTACCTTTTTAAATTAGTAGTTTTTAACAAGGTTTGTTGTTGTTGCTTATTTTGGGTATCTGATCAAATAACCATCCGATTTAGTGACACGCTTCAACCCAGCATTGCTTATTCAAAAAGTGCAACAGTTGAAGGTGTCTGTTCTTGTCAGTCTCTATGTCTGGAGACTGACGTAACAGACAGGCTAGCATGCAGTTTTTCCAAAAATAAGTTTCCAAAAATTAAGCCAACAAAAGATTGTAAGGGGTTGATTCCATAGGTGTGGGCCAGCCATTGGGAGCATGAACTAGAGACCATAGTCAATGCAATCCTAGGTGGCTGCTAGGTCCCACACGAACAGCATGCAAAGAACTTAACCTCAAAATTAGAACAGCTTATTCAGGGATACTGTATGATGTGATGCTGAGAAGAATAGGTCTACCTGTATGTGAAGAACCTAGAGCTCAATGCAGATGTGTTGACAAATGAAGAAGAGGCTGAGCTATCCAGAGCTCCAGCCCAGAGGACTACTGAGGTATAACCATCTAGCCTGGAGGTCTTAGTCCCAAAGGTAAACCAGAAAGCTGGGGTGCTGAAAGAGTTTAAAATGAATAGGGAGATAGTTTCACTTTGGAAATCAGGTGAAGAAATGGAAACTAACTCAGGTGAAAGTGGCGTGTGTTTGATCAGTTGACTAGCAATGAAGAAGCCAAAAGACTGTGGAAGGGACAGGTGACCGGGGATCCTGTAAGGAAAGATGAGAAAGGACATGAGCGCTATGACTGATGAGTCCTAGATGAGGTGGATGAAGAGGAATCCTGCATCAAAAGGAATAAAGAGTGTCTGAATAAGGGTCAGACCTTTACGGCTGGTACCATCCAGATGCCTCAGGGCTTTGCAAGTTTATCCAGAATAGAGAAGGTGACTTCAACTACAAAAGGCTGCCAGTGAGACAAACCAATATCGCAAAAATAAAGTATGGGGTGCAGAGCTATGATCTCAAAAAGGAAGTTCTATGAGGATAGAAGAAAGCAGGAATATACCGAGGGTCCCAGAAAAGTAAATAGGCCAGCTCCAACGGCATCAGCAGGGTAGCAGAGTCAGGGTGGAGGATAAAATCTAAACAACTGTACTTAGTAGGCACCAGGGCTGAGGTGTCTATGACCCGCAAGACCTAGAAACAGCAGGACACCTACATGTTCAGTTAGCTAACGGAGCCATAGAGAAGATAAAACAAAAGCTCCCTTTAATCTAGTGACAGTGAAAGATTTGAAGAAGCTTAATAAACCCCTTATCAACCTCAGAGCTGTGGGTCAAAGGATGAAGCAACTGAAATCAAAGACAGTAAAGGTTAGTGTTAAGGGATGGTTATACTCCTGCACCAGTGTGTCGCAGTGAGCTTGTCATAGATATTTTTGATTTGTGCCCAATATTGGAGCGTGGTCTGCGCTGTTATTCCACGCCACAATGCAAGAGGGACAATCACGAACTAGCTGTGGTTCTAGATACAGCCGAGGTTGTGAGGAAGTGGAAAAACGCAAGGGGCAAGTTAGTGCAACAACGGAGGGACATGAGGGCGAAAAAGAGCGGGGATCCAGGTGGAAAAAGGGTTCCAGCGTTCTCGTGCACCTCACTTTTCTAGCTGATCCATCTTCACGAGTAGGTTTCCACAATGGCGGTCATACAAACAAAACAAGCCGGTAAGGTACCAAACAGGAAATATGGATCGTGTAGAGCAGGTGTAGACTTGACCAACCAGAGGCCTCCAATTTTGGAGAGGTGAACCAGAGTGTATGCGGAAGGGGCGGGGGCACATTTGCGTTCACTACGACACATACGCAGACAACCTGGTTTCTGAGTATAAATCATTCTTTACTCTGACAGGCACATGACTGCAGCAGTGGTACAAAGCAATAAATATCACAGAATTAACAGAGTAGAAACTGCAAGAAATTGACTTTTCCCCATCAGGGAAAGTAAATTTATATGTGGCTTGCTTTAAAATTACCTTTTTTTTTTACTGAACATCGAGTTTCAGTTCAGGTAGTTCCAGGTAAACTATATGGGGTTCCAATTAACAGCTGATCTGGGGTTTTCAGGGGTACCAAGAGAAATTATGAGATTAGACCCTCAGACAGAGCATGAGCTGCAGAAGATATTGGGGCTTTGCAACTATGTTAGAGATCCTGTTCCCAGCCACCAAAAGTACACCGGACCATTGTAAGACTACCTGAGGAAGAGGGAGGGTCAGAAGAATGAAGAAATGAAGAAGCAATGGGTATGAACTGCATCCAATCAGAACCATCTAAACAGCTCAAATAAGCTAACAGAGGACTTGAGACGAGCTTAGAAGTTTAGGATGAAGACACAGGGGAAGGTGAGCAATGAAGAAGGGGGCCTATTGACCATCTGGACCTTTACCTTGTAAGATGGTTGAGAATAAGTTTCCACAGGAATAAAAAAAGAGTTAGTATTATTAGCCAGATCATAGGGTGCTTTAAAGTACTTAGCACAAGGACAGTCTATTAAAGTCATCACACAGAGTCAGGTTCATGAATATCTAAGAGAAGGGACCATTAAGAGTACCAAAGCAATCAACACAAATGGAGAAGATGTGAAGATCGGATGGGAAGTTCCATTTCGACCCTGGGAGATTGGACCAGCAAAATCCATCTGCAGGAAGCAGCTGACAGAGCCAGCCCAGGAGGAGCCTCCAAAGTGGGAACTTTACACCGACAGCTCCAGAAAGGGACCGGACCACGTGGCCTGCTGGGAGAAAGAGTAGGGCAGGGAAAGATGTGGTCCCTTTCTGTCAGTTCTTAACTCCTAAAGAGTTAAGAGTTAAGAACTGACAACGGAACTCATTTTAGAAACTCCCAAGTTGACCAGTGTCAACTCCCAGCCTTTTGGGATTATGCAGGTTTACTCACCACCTTGCAGCAGAGGTCAACTAATTACCTTTCACTTAACAGGAAATGGTGCATAGTGCCGGGGATACAGAAGAGAGGTCAGCAGCCACAGTGCCATTCCATTTTAGAAAGAGGGTGTGGGTGAGAACAACCTTCAAGCACAGCAGTGAAGCACAAGTACGACACAGTGGACACTGTAGAGCAAGACAGAAACTCCGTGCTGCTGCAGTATAAAGGGAACCAGAGCAGCTCAAGCCAACTCTTAGCTGGGGTAACCAGAGACATAGATGGCCAGTGAACCAAGCATCATACGACCCTACATCCATCTGGCCACAGTGGCTGGCGGTTGCCATTTGAAGAACAACTTCAGGAACTTTGGCAGGAAGAGCCCTGGGGAAATTGGATTGCGCTAGAAAGGGATTTCTATCAGATGATGAGAAATATGTGTGACAGTAACTCAAATGCTGCTGCACCATCAGCCATTCTCCACTTCAGCATTCCCTGTAGTTTCCTAATTTCCCAGTTTTTTGGCCCTCTATGGCCATTCAGCATAAGGAATATTTGGGTGTTACACCAAGAGCCAAGTGGTGAGTACCCGGCTGTCTAAACAGTTTCCTCTGATTTTAAGGTTGCTTAGAGACCCAACTGTTAGATATTATCCAACTGTAATCCAGGCTGATGATGAATACGGAATAGCAGAAGTAGAAGGTGACCACATAGGGGAAGCTGACCACATAGGGGAATCTGATTTTAGAGGTCATCAATAATCCTGATATTCCATATGCTGACCTATCCAATGTGACTAGAGAAGATGGTCTACTTAAAACATTCTTTTGCCTGGTTTATAAGACATGTTTTTTCTTTTCCCTCCAACTTTCTTTAGGTCATCCCATTTGTTTCTTTACTGAGGGTCTGGTCCATTGGACTTGGCTGTCTACCCTCCTTAGTTTTCTGGTGTGCTTCAATAGGGTGGATGAATTTGCAGGGTTTTTTTTTTTTTTACAGTTTTTTTGTGTGTATTTGTTTTGTATGTTTCTTTTTCACTCTTTCTATTCTCTGTGATTAAAGCATTGTTTTTGCACAGTTTTCCTGTTGCTTTTGTTTGATTTTTGTGTGTTTGTGTATTTGGAGGTTTTATGTATGTTCAGTGCATTGCATCTTTTGCTGTATCCGTTGTATCCGTTGGCCACTCTGACATCTCCCACTATACTATGTAGCTGAACTACTATCCACAGTTTTGGCTAAGTCTTTATCTGCTGTCACAACTTCATCAATACATCAACAATTTATACACTAAAACCGAGAAGGTGTCCTTTTACTAACCTTTATTGTGTTAATATTTTGCTAAACTTTTCAAACATCACCACAATTACTTCTTTAACAATCGTGCTGTAGTACATATTTTGTTTGCAAAATCCAACTCTGCCTACTAACATGAATTACTATAAAAGTATATTTGAACAACTTTCCTTGCTAATTCTTTATATTTCTGACCAGGTATCAGGACTAAAGTGGTGGATGTGACAAAAAAGGATCAAGTGGAAGCCCTGGCCAAAGAACATGAACACATTGATGTGCTGTTTAATGTTGCAGGGTACATTTCCTTTCCTTTGATGTTGTTTAGTGGACATATTTTAGGAGTAGAGACCAAATCTACCTTATCTCCACTGATAGCTTATCTACTTGTCTCCTGAGCTATGCTTCCAACAGCTTCCACTACAACCTTCATTTAACCTTTTGTCAATCTTCTTTCCAAATACCTGATGTCACCTTTAAAGTAGTTATATTCTCTTAGAGAAAATATGACTTTTAATCAGGTTGGTGCACTATATTTCGATGTTATGGTTACAGCTTCACTAGTGAGACAAAAGGAACATTTCTATGGCGAGTTATTTATGGTGGCCTTTTTCCAGGTTCGTCCACCATGGCAACATCTTGGACTGTGAAGAAGCTGACTGGGACTTCACCATGAATGTCAATGTGTGCAGCATGTATCTCATGTGCAAAGCTTTCTTGCCTAAGGTGACTCTTCTTCATACTAAAATGTTCTTAACACAGCTTACTTCTTTGCTGAACAAATAATAAGGTAAAATAAGTGACATATGCTTTTAAAGATGTTCTCAATCTTTGTGAGGATTAGCTGTATTACTGTGAGCCTGTGACATGATGAACTTTGACTGTCCAGGTACTAATCCAGCAACTAATCCAGTCACTGTATTAGCCTCAAACCAAATAAACTGGCATCTTGTCTGGATTTTTTTTCTCAAATTGAAACACATTTGTTTTCTTTAAAAAGGCCACCTATCTGTTATAGTTTATTAATAGATATTTTTTGTTTGTCCCTTTTAGATGTTGGAAAAAAAAGCCGGAAACATTATTAACATGGCTTCTGTTGCTTCAAGCATAAAAGGTAAAATAAGCTATATAATAAAACTATCCACATCATAAAATATCAAAACGATGTTATGCCACTGATATCTGATAATTGCTTTTTCTTATCTAAGCCTGTTTCTTTCTGTCTATGTGAGCACCCCAGTGTAAATGACGTTTGCTATCTGGTCGCAGGTGTGGTGAACCGCTGCGTCTACAGTACCTCCAAAGCTGCTGTGATTGGCCTCACCAAATCCATAGCTGCCGATTTCATTGAGCAAGGCATTCGCTGCAATTGTGTCTGTCCTGGTCAGTAATAGTCCAAATAAAAAATGTTATATCTTTATAAATTTTTGTTATCGTTATCACTCTTTTTATGTTATGCTATCTCAGTTGAGGACAAGTGAAACTGTTCTTAGAAATCCAGAGCATTTCGTGTGAAATCATACTTTATGCCCCTTTTTATGTGTTCTGTTACCCACTTTTTGCCAGTAAGCACAATCTCATGCATATCTCTGGTGTTGTTCCTGCTGCAGACTCAACCTTATCTTTATAGTTAATATCCTACAGATAAGACTTCAAATAAGGAAACCTTTCAGTACAATGTCTGATGTGCTGTGTTATATCTCAGGAACTGTTGATACTCCATCCTTGAGGGCTAGGATCCAGGCCCAGCCTGACCCTGAACAAGTATTGTAGACCTCTGACTTATATTTTTTCTTCGTTAAACCATTTTCTTACTTGGGTTTAGCAAGACGATACCCTGATGACTGGCTGTTAAAGTTAATTAATACCACAATTGTAATCCCTCTATAGGCTTACAAGGATTTTATGGCCCGACAAAAAACGGGCAGAATGTGCACTGCTGAAGAGGTGGCGCATCTCTGTGTGTACCTGGCCTCAGATGAGGTGAGACTTATCGAAAGGGTCATACTGAGTTATAGAATGAGGCTGTTGTCTCTCTACTTGTAAAAAAAACACCATTCTTTGGCAGTTAAACTTTAAGGTTTCCTGTGTGTAGAAATATAATTCACCTGTGGATTGTATCTTTGTCCTTCACAGTCGGCCTATGTCACTGGAACAGAGCAAATCATTGATGGAGGCTGGAGACTGTGAAGAACCTGTGGAGTTCTGATTATGATAGCACAGTCAATTCAAGAAAGATCAAAATAAAGTCTGGATAATCAAACATTTATTTGAATTGTGTATCTTTTGTGACTTGCTTCTATTTTCTTTCTCTATTAAACCAGTATGGCAACAGTAAAATCCTCTAAAAAGATAAACTCACCCCGCCTTCCAAAGGTAGTTCCACTTTTTACGGCATTTCAATCAAACTATGAGGTAGTTTAACACATAGTTGTTCATAACATGGGAAAGAAATGGGATTCATGTTTTTTTTTTTTTTTTTTTTTTTACAAATAAATAGAAATCTGAAAAATTGTACATTTGTATTAATCATACATCATAAAGCCATAATTTGCTGCAAGACGTTCAGGATTAGTCTGTATTAGCTTTTGTGGACACTAAAAATGTGTGCACTTTCACAGAATGTAAGTTTAAGTAAACTGCTTCTGTATGTAATATCTGCTATTATTGTTACACACTTTGGGGGATGTATTGAAATCCTATTTAATTTTAAAGTTTCATAGGTAATATTGTATTTTAAATAACAATCTTCTCAACTTTGATTCCTAACATATTTGCTGCGTTCCTTGGTTTTCATGATGCTGTAGAGAGAGACTATAAAACCCAGATACTGTATAGTGGTCCTTTTAGACTTTTTTTTGGGGATATCAAAGTAAAAATAGGCTGAACACAAACACTCAGCCTACATTTTGGATTTTTATTCATTTTTTTCAAGTAAATTTTCATCCACACAATGGTATTTTGCATCAAATATGTACAATATTGGTTTGTTGTCCATGAGAAATGGAAAAAACTACAAAATGTCTTTCCTTAGAATAAAAATGATTTCTTAAAGCAGCCTCTTAGTACGTTATAAATACATATAAATAGAAATATCAGCATAAGAATCTGCCATTCTGTTTGCTTTGTTATAAAACATTAATGTAAGTGTAGAAGAAGGAATGGTTTTTCCTCCCACTCCCTCACCTCCAAGCTGGGTTTGCACTATATATACAGTATCTGCCTTTCTATCGCTAATCCGCCTCATTCGCAGCACCCAGCTGCTGTTTGTTTCACTGTTCTACTACAGACGCTGTCAGTCTGCGAGCCATGGCTGTATTTACAATATGAGGTGAGCTGTTTCTCCTCTACACTATGCTTATTTACAGGGTCCAGACAGACACACCGGAGGGGAATCTCCATAACTTTTCAAAAAACATTTAACGGAGAGAGGGATACCTTTTTTAAGTTTAATGGATTAGCTTTACTTTCTGAAACTATGGCTAATGACTGGGATCGGTATTTGCAATGTGAGTTTTTGTTTGTTTTTTCTACACATGGACGCACGTTTTAGGACGTTTTAGTGACGCTGTGTTGCCTTGAAATAGGAAATGAAGTGAGCCGCTTTATACTCAACTACCACATCAGATATAACGGGATCAATATATGGCCGTTTATATCAACCCGATCGAGATCTAAACGCTTCAAAACCACACAGTAGCCTTTATTCTCACACCACTACGAGCACTAATAACCGTCACACCAAACCTGTCCCTAATGGGCTAGCATGCTAATGATATATATTGTTTCCGGTTGCTGTCTGTTATTTACCTGCTGACTGCTAATGCTAGCTTGGTGTGCCATATGGTCAAGCTGTAAGCATTGATTAGTGCGGTTTATTCACAATTGGATTAACCAACGTCTGTTGCCTTTAACAGCTATGAAAACAGAGTAGTAGTCAGCTTGTACTGATAGAACCGTTGCTGCTTAAAGGTTGATTTATGCCGGGTGTTAAAGTCACAGCTTTTATTAAGGTTCAATGGGGTAAATATCGGTAAGCGCAGACTGCAGTTGCTTCTTAGGGACACCCCAAACACTGATACCTGGTGGACCAACTTCCCGAATGTGGACTAGGAGGTCTCATTGCAGACGTAATGGTGCGAAAAATTCCTGTTATGCTCACCTGATAATAATATGATTGACTGAACCGTATTTATACCCCAACACATGGCAGATGTCTACATGATGGTGAGCCGTTTAAACACCACACTAATAGCAAAGCAGACAGCAGACATCCCAAGTTCCAGAAACTCATCATTCCTCACCATGGCCGCTTCTAGACAAGGGCCAACAGGGGCCAGTGCCCCTGTAGATCATATCCTGGCCCCTGTACCGAAGACATAATACTCAAAGAAATTCTAATGATGATATATGCTGCAACAGACATGGTTACTGATAGGTCCTGTGGATGTGCTTCATTTTCTGATTTACTAATTATTCAAAAACAGTAAAGTGATAGATTCATTGGTATTGAGATAGGATCCCAGTTTTTATCTGCTAAATATTTTTTTTTTCAAAACACATTAAAAAAAGAAGCTTTTTCTTGGGTTTTAATTCAAATTTTCAATCAGAGATGGAGAGATAATTTTTTTATTTTGAATAAATCATGATTTGTCACAAAAATTGCTTAAACGCTGAACATTAAATGTTCTCTTGGTAAGAAAAATAAAAAATAAACTGTAGGTAAAGTTGAATATCATAGGAAAGCCTTCTAATGACTTTAATGTTCTTAATAAAACCTGGCTAAACACTAAACAGTTGATATGTCTCTTTCTACACCTCTTTACTAATTTCTCTTTTCTCATTTTTTTTTCTGCTTATAAAACCTGAACTGTTTTTAAAGGAGCTTGAGATGAGAGGCTGGACGCTCAGAAGTGAGGGAAACTCAAATGGCTGGGCTCTACAGACAGTTTAACCTGCTGTAATAAAGAAGCAACAGAATCGGAAAACAATAGAATGGAGGAAACACCTCAGAAACCTGCAAAAGCAGAACCAAGCCCCACACACAGTCCAGCACCCAGCCCAGTTCCCAGTAGAGCACCCAGTCCAGTTCCTAGTCCAGTTCCCAGCCCACTGCTGGAACGAATCGCTCTTCCTACCCCGAATCATGTAGAGGTAAAGTACTGGACTCCATGTTTTTTGTCAAAGGGAGAATTCTTTAGGGAACCTCCTATTTTTAATAACATATTAACATGTTCTAATACATTCATTCTGATGTAAATGCTGGATCATAAACCATTTTTATGCAATGGGGACTTCTTTAAACATCAAAATTCCACATTTTGACAAAGTCAGTGTATGTCTAGAGTCTAGCTGGAATCGTATTGACATTGTTTCTCTATGTTTTGATTCCTCATTTAAAGCATCTAAATATAGGCCAGGTCCAGGTGGTGGTACGGCGCTGCTCGACTCCTAACCTAACAGAGGAGACCACCTATTTTATTCCACGCAACCCTGTGGTGGACGCTGGCACTAACACGGACCCGCCAGTGGTCTGTTGTCCGCTGCTCCGCAGAATTTGCCCTTGTCCGCCACGAGGGGTCCCCGCCTCTATTATTACCAAAGGTAACCAAGAGGTAGTCTTTGGTGTTTTGTCATTTATTTTAAATTTTTTGCACGTGTGCAAATAACTAGAAACATGTAATTGAAATTACCAGTGCAGGGTAGTTATATTTAGATGTGAAACTAAATTTAAAAAGCTCTCAATTGGGTTAAAATATCAGAGTGTTTTTTTATTTCCTCTGATTAAAAAACAAACAAACATGTAAGTCTTGCTGACTGGTTGCAACATGATGTCTGTCTTGTCTTCCCTCTACAGTTCTTTTGGCAGCTGTGTTCTTTGGTGTGGTTTGGTCCATCACTGAGGACGAATGTCGTCCAGGAGGGAACCTGTTTGGCATCACCGTACTCTTCATCTGTGCGCTTATTGGTGGCAAAGTAGTTGCCCTCATCCGTCTGCCTAAACTTCCACCTTTTCCACCACTTCTTGGTAAGGCCGACGTGTTTACATTGAGGCACTGATTTCATTACGTTACATTAGTTTTGTTTAGAGTAAAGCTAAAAATAAGTAGGCTAATTGGTTCTTCTTTAACCCTGGAATAGCAATTTTTAATAGGGAGGTTTTTGTTCATAAAATCATAAAAAAAATTTCCAAATTACATTTAAAATCCAACCACCTATAAAATTCCAGTCTTAAAAAAAAAAAAGTTTTTCCAAAAACAGCTGGTTGTACCCAAAATAATAAGATTCAATTTGCCCCGCAACACCTAGATGTACATCATGTAATAAGATTTTTTTTTTTGTCCAATGAGATCCTTTTTGAAAGGAATAATAGTAATGTTCAATTTTTTTATGGGGTTAAAAAAAAACTTGTTTAATTTGTTAGATCAAGTTGTATGATCTTTTTTACATTTGTGAGTTCTTAATTGTAGCTGGACGTCAAGGCCTCATGGACATTTCCTGTCCATGTTGGGAGCAAAGGTTACACATTGTGTGTGAGAGAAGAATACTGGATTTCTTTTACTTTTATACTTCTTTTATACTAAAACTGCTAAAATGATTATACAGGCTACATTTAGACAGTTATTTTTTTATTTCATTAGCCGTTTGCACTGTCAGCAGTAGTGCATACTGTATATCTTTGACGACTGCTGCTTTTCTGAACCAGGGGAGGCAATGGTGTTAATTAAATCCAGACCGTAAGTATTACATCAAGAAATGTTGAAACACATAAACACATAACTCTAACGGTTTAAAATGGCTGTTGTGAAATGCTCTGAAATAATAAACTCCAGAACCTACAGCAAGAGTTTAGCACAAGATGAGTGTTCTGACTGAATGATCTTAACTCTCTTAACTTATCAGGAAGACCTCCTCGCTGTTTGGACACTGTCAGTCAAAAATCCTTAAATATGTTGGCCAATCAGCATCAAGCATTCACCTGCCCCTGTTCCATAGACCCCTTAGGAGGTTTAGCCTCTCTAAAAATGACATATTTTGCCGTGTTATCCAATCAGTACTCTACTTTCCACTGCTTACCTCAATAGACAGAGGCTCAAACCTGACCAGGAATTTCTCATAGAGACTGACAGGCAGCGTTCTGCTTCTCTAGAGTGGAGGGGAGACTGTGTCTAAGAGCAGAATAAACAGCTGATTAATGAGAAGCATACTCATAAAGTCAGCCGCATTTTAGCTCATATTTAATGCAGTTCAATGACTACATTGATGAAGTTTGACAATGCATATTTTAGCATTAATTATTACTAAATTTACAGGGGACGTTTAGCCTCCTTAGTATTCAATGAAATATCGACATCGCTGTATACATAGCAGTGGTAGTCGAGTTGTATAAAAAAAATAATAAAATAGAAGGGGGATGGCGGAATTTTTTTTCTTCTATGAAGCATACATAGCCTAATTAATATCGTCTATTAACCTAAAGCAATATGCATGGTATGGTTGTTACATGTCAGGTACGTCGGTCATTGACCTTGACCAAGGCACGTAACAGTAGAACTGCAGTCAGTCCCTGGACTGGCATGGCTATCACTGCCCCTTACCTAGTTAGGGACTACTTTCCCGCTGTAATCAGCTTCAGTCATGGTAGGTCACTTCTTTGATTTTACTTTGGAAAATCATTTGGCAATGAATCTATTAAGATTTGGAACAAAACCTCACAAAACATTACAAAAGAATATCTGAATTCTTTTCAGTCAAGTATTTTTTTTTATTCAAATTCAATCAATTAAATTGAAACAGCTGAAGTACTTTTCAAAATCTGAAAAAAAACTGCTTACAAATTCAAATACATTCAAATTAGCCTAAAAATGAAATAAGCCTTTATAAAATCTAATAATTTCATTCACCTTTCAAATATTCATATAGAGTATTTATTTTATAAATAGCCTGTTTATCAGAAACTCAGTATTGCTTCTATTAGCTAATTTGAAGTAAGCTAGGCTACATGCTGGCAATGAATGAGTTCAAACTATTTAACAGGTCCGTGGAGCTAAGCTATTTACCATCGATCGGACAATTCATTTATGACCATTGGCCAGACATTTACGTCACATTTGGCAGTTCTTTCAAGATAATAATGAAATATTTTATCTCTTAAATTGCTTAAATAAAATTCATTTTTCTTTGATTTTTCTCCTCCGGGTTTCCTCTGTTGAGCAGAGAATTACCTCCCCTGTCACGGGAACGCGCATCGCCCTAAACTCACGCCCATTGATGAGAAAACGGATGGAAATATGAATGAAAAGGGACATTTCAAACATATTGTTATTGTTTTCATTTTTCTTATACATGGATGCCTTAAAATTGATAGTTTTGGTGTTCAGATAAATTTGAATTAATAGGATTTTAATAGGATTTTATGGAGACATGTTTCAGTGGATGTGCTATAGTCAGTGTACAATGAATAAATTGTCTGCTCAGTGGATGCCAATTCCCAATTTTGCTATCAACACCATTCTAGATCACTTCTGACACTTTATTTGTTAAACTTAGAACCTGGAACCTGCCGAAGATTCAATATATTTAGCTTAGATTAAATCATTGCATTCATATTGTTTTTATCTGACAGTAACCCTACATTAAACCAGATACATTGATATAGATTGTACTTTATAAATATCTGAATCTTTTTATCTAACTTTTTCCATCTAGCTACATAAACATTGAGTCATTTCACATGATCCGTGTGAAATACAATCCGCAAAAAAAAAAGAAAAGAAAAACTGTTTTTGTTGTTGAAACGTATCTTTTTTCCTTATTCTCGCTGTCTCTTGGCTGCAGGTATGCTGCTGATGGGCTTCCTGCTGAGGAACATCCCAGTTGTAACAGATGGGGTTTACATAAACGTCAGGTGGTCATCTTCCCTGAGAAACATTGCTCTGGCTGTCATCCTGGCCAGAGCCGGCCTGGGGTTGGATCCCAAGGTATGACTTTATGTTCACAGGGAAGTTAGTTAGAAGAACTCGGATTGGTTTAACACTATAATTCTAAAACTTGGTTTTCTTACACCCACAAACTCTCAGAAACAATGGTTCCTTCAACAACTGCTGAATAGAAGTTATTTCCTCAGATTAAATAGGTTATTTAGTTGTTTTTTTAATTTTCTCTTAAATAACAATGTGCAGTTTTTGGTCTGGTTTGTAATTTACTTTAGAAAATCCTTAATATTTTGTCAAGTAATGTCGAATCTTCTTAAACAATGTTGTTCTCGCCATATTAGCCTATTAATGCTTTCTGTAGAAAAGCTGAATGACGGCTTATACACTAGTAGCTATTCAAAATTTCCTCATTTTCCTTGATGGGCCCTTGGCTGGTCCCTTAAGATTCCTTATTTAAACACCAGTCTTTTTACAGAAATATTCTTTCTGTCATGATTTGTGGACATTATCATCTAAAGAGAAGTGCCTTCTCCTGGTCAGACCCTGTAATTCAGTGAAATGGTGGTCAGATTAAAAAAATATATGTGCCCAGGAGAAGGAGGGGGTCACGCCAGTGGCTGGCCATTGGCCAATGGCCATTCTGAGGAAGGGCCATTTTGAATGGCTGCTACTGTAATATCCACACATCTAAACATGTATGTTTCTACTGCCAGGCTCTGAGGAAACTCAAATCCGTTTGTGTTCGGGTAGCAGCTGGACCCTGCTTGATCGAGGCCACAACTACAGCTCTCATTTCTCACTTCCTCATGCACTTGCCTTGGGCGTGGGGCTTCATTCTTGGGTGAATGCAACACTTCACACTCGTCATGTGCATTTATGATCTCACATCTACATCTAAATGTTGCTTGTAAAACTGGAGTACAGTGCCTCTCAAAAGTAGCCCCTGCCATGTAAATACTGTAGCTGCAGCCATCTTTCTATCAACTATGCCTTTGCAGAACACCTTTCACACAGCATCATTGTGCACCAACCATGTTTCAGTGTTCATGATGAGTTCCAAGTGATTTGCAGTGTCAGCTTTCTGCCACATACTGTGTTTTTGCATGAAGCCAAGTAGATCAAGTTACCTGAACTCCTGGTTACTTTTACACTAGTCGCCTTTTTTCTGAAAGAAAATTCCAGTGAAGTACAATGACTTCTGGGGTTTAAGACTTTAAAAGTATTAGTATTTTTCCAAGGTGCTATTCTTTAGAATCACCAACTAGTCTCCTGCTTAAGACTAACTTCAATACTCTTTTCTGATGTTGCAACTCTGGTTATTCTCAAAGACTGTGAAGGTTCCTCCTACTGTAGATTTCAGACTTTTTCCTTAAATCTGATGTCTGAAAAATGTCAAAGAACAATTTTGGTGGTCTGTCGCCTTCATTCACTGCTAGCATCTTTTCTTTGCATTCTGACAGTCCAGATTAGAATAGTGAAAACTTTTTATTTGTTACATGTTTGCAACAGTAAAGTAAATCAATGTTGTTTTGCAGCTTTGTTCTGGGTGCAGTGTCTCCTGCTGTGGTGGTGCCCTCCATGCTCCTGCTGCAGAAGGAAGGATACGGCGTGGAACAGGGCATCCCCACCCTGCTGATGGCTGCTGGAAGCTTTGACGACATTCTCGCCATTACAGGCTTTACAACATGCCTGGGCATGGCCTTCGCCACAGGTACTCCCTGTGTTTCCACAGTAATATAATTCGGTCTTGTACTTTTGTGACTAAAAACTTGCCTGTTCTCCAGGGAAGAAGCAGCAGGTTGGTCAACAATTAGAATTACACTAAAAAACATTAATGCTGGCTTGCAGTTTATCGGCTGCACAGTAGGAGGTGTAAGTGTGCAAATTATTCTTACTAGAACCTTTTCAGTGTATGTTTTTAAAACCGAATTCATACATCCCAGAGTTAACTGCATATTTAAAATAAAAAAAAAAATACCTTAAATGAACTATTATTTTCTCCGATTAGGGTATCAATCCTGCTTGGAAGGAAGAAGTATATTTCAAGAGAAATGGAAGCCACTGAATAAGACCAACTTGCATGTTTACGTTGAAATTCTGGTATTAGCTGAGTTTACAGATCTGAAGACGAACCGACTGCTAGTCTATGGGATGAAGAGAATTTAAGGCCCATCATTTGGGCAGCAATGTCTCCAGAGGCATTTCACATGATATTTTGTGTGATCCGAATTGACAACCGTGATACCACAGATGGTCGAAGTGAAAGAGACTAACAAGCAGCATTCAGAGATGTATGGCATAAATGGGTTGAAATACTATCTTTGTTGTACAACCCTGGTCCCCATGTCACTGTAGATAAGTGTCCATTCAAGGGCCACTGTGCATTCTGGAAATATATGCCCAACAAGCCAGCCAAGTAAATGCAAATCCCTTTATTCCCACAATGGGGATAGTCACTCACTGCATTTGACCCATCCCTGTATGGCATCTAAATAGGGCAGCCTGTGATACAAAATCTAGCTATGCTTGGAACATAAAGGTTGACACTGGAAAGCTACCTCATCTGATGAGAATCAGGGGAGGTGTGTGGTGCTGGAGATGAGTGAAGGGCTGCAAGGTCATAACATCACATGCAACAACTTCTTTACGTGCTATTGCCTTGGGGATTAACGTCAGAAGAGAAAGCTGACCATGTTGGGAACAGTCAGAAGAAATAAGCCAGAAATTCCCTGTGAAATTCTGAAGAAAAGACCTTTGCTTTCCTCAATATTTGTTTTTACTGAGAAAGCAACAGTTGTTTCTTACTGCTCAAAGAGAAACAACAAAGATCTTGTAAGGAGCACAGTGAAAACAGATGCATATCTGAGCACAAGAAAAGACAAGAAGCTAGAAGATTATGGACTGCAACTCCACCAAACGGGGGGTTGACAACCTGGACAAAGTCACAGCAACATAAAGCTGCCAGTGCAAGACAGCCCGTTGGCTTTTGGTAATTTTTTTTAAAACATTGTTTATGTGTCTGCTTGCAACACTTACATCCTATGGACTGAAATTAATCAGTAAAGTAATACTGGCATATTGTATCAATGCCGGATATTCCTGGATGAACTGGGAAAAGCAGAGCCGAACTAGGCCAGTAGATCCCGTACAGCTGCAGCTGAAAGAGTCTAGTTTGTGCTATCCAACTTATCTGCAGCGTATCCTGTGAATGCAGGTGCAAAAAAAAACTAAAAAGATGCCAGGTATGTCCTCCTCAAGAGTGTAGCAAAACAAGCACCTCATGTGTGAAATGCAAGAAGCAGTTATATTCTGCCTATAATGTGGAGGACACTGAACATGTATAACATTACATAAAAAACTTTAACCAAGCTGATCTGTAAAATAGTGCTTGAATACAAAATTAAATTGGGTGTCACTTATCAAAATATTTACCCAATCAAAAATAAAAGATTTCTGACTGTCCTGATACAGTCATACAGTTATACGTTACTGGACAAAATGTCCCACAACATAATCAATATAATTTTTTTCCCAACATAATTTAAGAGTTAACTTTTTTTTTTAAGCAATTCATTATATTATATATATATAAAATTTATAAGCATCTTTTTCCTTCCAGATTCCACTTGGTATAACCTGCTGCGAGGTGTCCTAGAGGTTGTAGGAGGGATGGTTGCTGGGATCCTCCTTGGCTTCCTTATTCAGTACTTTCCAAGTGTTGACCAGGTACGTAATCTGATGTTGAGTTGCCTTTTTTAAAGCGATACATCAGGATTTATTAAAGAGCCTCACTTAAAAGGTTGAATTTAACACCTTAAGTATAGTTAAAATACCAACTACTTTTGATTAAAAATACAGCAACATCAAATTCTTAAAAAGATGTTACATAAAGGCTGCTTTTAGAATATTATGTTTGGTTTATGGTAAGCCGTGCTAGCCACACACTGTGTAGGACTAAGGCAAATCCAGGCTTTGAGTCAAATAAAATGCATTGTTTAAGTATAATTCATTCATTTTGCCTGACTTGCCTTGACCGGCACCCACCTGGTGAACAATACCTCCTTATCGACCGACCCTTAACAATCATAGACAGGTTTCAGGTATTACAGGCTAACGAAGGAACCAAACGACCCACTCGTCGGTTACCATTTGCATGTTTCCAAGCAATACAAGGCTTTGTCTATATAAGACTCAAACTCACTGCAGATCCAGACATTTGAATTGAGAAAGCTTCCTGGAGAGGTGGGCAAACCTCTTCAAATCTTGGAAACCAAGTCCAGTGGATTTTTTTTTACTTTTACGGAATGACTATGACTTGGATGACTGAGAATCTTCATCAGTTTATTAAAAGACAATTGGAAACATGAAAGGTTGCAAATTTTGAAATGTATCCTAACAGTTTTACCAACTTATTAGCTATGCAGGTACCTGGCATTATGGGGCTCCATCTGATCAGTACTATACCAAACTGAGACTCCATAAGATTTATCTGAATTTGGTAAAATGTCAATTGTTTATAACTATGGTAGCACCTTACCTAAAAATCTATGCCTTAGTTTTTTCTGATTATCCTCTCATCACTTAGCAGAGCAGTTTGTAAGACATCATGTGAAGAGCCAATAACAGCTCAGTAAACTGTTTTTGACAAGAGCATTTAACATACATAAACAAATATATAGTAGTAACATCTAACAGTAGTGAAGCACTAATGTTCACGTTTCATGATGCTTCAGAGTTTATAATAAACTGCTTCATGTAAATATTTAATCTTGGAGAAAGTACATTTGATCTCTATAAATGCTGCTAGAATTCAGTCTACTGCTCTTTATTTATTTTTATTTCTAACTTTCTCTGTTGTAGAAGCACCTAGTGATGAAGCGTTCCTTCCTGGTTCTGGGTTTGTCCGTCTTTGCTGTGTTTGGCAGTGGAGTGGTGGGCTTTCCAGGCTCGGGGGGTCTCTGTACCCTAGTGTTAGCATTCCTGGCTGGCCTTGGCTGGGGAGCAGAGAAGGTAATAGAATGAGCACGCCATAGTCATTTGCAAAGTCAATTTACCACTCTTAGTTTGCAAGGACACACAGCCATAGTGTAACAAACATGCTCTTTACTAGTTATTTAATAATGATTGTTTTTGCTGTATCCTAAACTTAATTGTTTTATTCCTTCTTTATACCGTAAAGGCCCGTGTGGAGGAAGTGGTTGGGTGGGCGTGGGACGTGTTTCAGCCTCTGCTGTTCGGACTGATAGGAGCCGAGATTCGAGTCTCTGAGCTGGAGGGGCATGCAGTTGGTGAGACGGATACACAAAGCCTTCATAGTAACAGTGTCATCATAGTGAAAAATTCAAATGTGACTGTATGAATGTATGTAAATATATTTGCTTAACCAAACAAGCCAGGAGAGATGCCAGCACTCTCTCAAGTCCTGAAAAATATTAATACCGATGTGCAGTCGACACTGCCGTCCCTCACACCCCGTATCTTTTTTTTAGATCTCCTGTTTTGTTGTTTTTTTTAGAAATAAATGTAAAATATGTTATGTAAGCATGAATTAATCATACTCCCATTATTTGTAATTTATTTCTAATTGAAACTATAAACCTCAATGTGTTTTGTTGGAATTTTTATATGATGACGCATAAAACAAAACTTCCCTGTAGCTGCATAGAGCCTGAGATCAGTGCAGAGATTCATCAAAATACAACTAGAGCTATGATGGAACAGCTCACCTCAAAGCGTGTTGAGTTGGAGGCCTAAATACAGCTGTAGCAGAACCTGCAGGACCTGCAGCGAATGCTGCAAAGTGTCTTTCCAGAGGGCAGCAGGGAGAACACCCCATGGTGGGGGTGTGAGGGATCACTGATGATGTTTATGATTACATCTTTGGAAAATCTATAATTCTTTTTTCTTTTTTTTCAGTATTCCACTTATTGGGCTTCCAGAGCCCAGAGTTTTTGTATTTAGATGTGTTCTTATAACTGATAGACATTGAGCGTGTTATATTTTGTTTGTTGTGGAAAATGATTATTTCACAGCTTGAAGTTTGTTGCCCTTCATATTATCTGGTCGCCTCCCAGATGACTGATTGAAACCAAAACAATTTTTTGAAGGAAATATGTAATTTGTGATTTTATTATGAAGCTTAAATTGGGGTGTGGTGGATAAATAAATAGATTGGGTAGGGAAAAATGGAAAATTAGATTTTTAAGCCAGGTCTAAGTATTGACTTAGGTGGCTGAATAAAAGTTAACACACTTTTTTTTATTTATTAAAAAAAAAAAAAAAAGGAAAACCATATAGAATTTCTTTCACAAGTATACACTACTATATGTTGATCTAACGTTTTAAACCCCAAAGAAATCCAGTGAAGTTAGTGGTGGCAATATAAATATAAAAATATAAAAAATGAAAGCTATGCAGAGGAGGTGTCCCTGTATAACTCATCTGTTTATGTCCTTACAGGTCTGGGTATAGCCTCCCTGCTCATCGCTCTCCTGGTTAGAGTGCTCTTCACCTATGTGTGTGTGTTAGGTGCGGGTTTCAACGTCAAGGAAAAAATCTTCATAGCTCTTGCATGGATGCCCAAAGCAACAGTTCAGGTGAGTCAGTGCTGGAATATGTCAGTAGGTTCTCATTGGAAGCCTTCCTTGTTGTGTGCTTCTGCAGACTTCATGGCAGAAACGCATTAAAAATACAAGCACTGACATGGTTCCATTTTATTTATGACCTGGTGACATTTTGAGCTGTCAGCCATGAATCACAGCATTTCTTTGTGTCTTCCTCAGGCAGCAATAGGCTCCAAGGCTTTAGACATTGCCAGGAATGGGAATGACAAGGAGCTGCAGAAGTACGGCATGGATGTGCTAACTGTTGCCGTGCTATCCATCCTCCTCACAGCTCCTGTAGGTGCTCTGATTATCGGACTCTGTGGGCCTCGCCTCCTGCAGAAACCAAAAACCTCGGCCTGTGGTGAGCGAGTCAAACCCAATTTATCGACATTTTTCTTAGGTGGGTATACCCTGATATTGAAAAACTCAACTCGGCTCGGCGACCCTGTGTAACCCTGTTTTGCATAGCGACCTTCCAGTGGTAAATAGTAGCCTCCTACTTTTCATATTTCACCTTTGAAAAAGCTGTGTTTGCGCATGCAGAATTTGCATAGCCTTAGATCCCTGTATCGCTCCTCGTTGCATCAACACATTGTAAATGTAAGCTGAGTTATATCTTTGTTGTTGATTTTATTTACTTTATGATAAAAAAAAAGTGGCCTAAGCCATCTTTTCTCCTTTTTTTCCATCTCTCAGGTACTGCAGCAGGAGCTGAAGAGAACACTGAAACTCCTGTCACCTTTGAGAGTACACTCTGACATCCTGATCTAATAAACAAGACTCAAACCTCAGTTGTCTCAGCTGTTCTTTAGCCACTGAGTGGCTCAGCTGCTGACCAGTCTGTATTTATAGCAGCAGGTGGTTTCCAGGCCTCCAGCTGTGTGTGCGCTGTCATGCTGTATGAACTTTACACTACAGCTACTACTGTGTCTAGCTTACAATGAACATTTTTTTTGGTCGACTTTTTTAACATAAGGACATTTTTGTAAAGAACTTTTTTTTTTCATGACATTTGAAATATTCAGTGATACTTTTTTTTTTTTTGCAAATTCAGTTTGCGTTTGGTATTATGTTCTTTTAGGAGCTACATGGGATTAAATATATCGTTATAGAAATAATGTTTGGATTAGCAGTCCAGAATCAATGTTTTTAGTTATATCGCATTAATTTTGATGATTTTTGATGTTTTCGTATGATTGTTAATAGCTGTTTTTTTTTATTATTTAGTTTACAAATACTAAGGACTCAGGACCTTGATATTCACTTTAGATTCATACAGAATGCTGCTTAAAATCCTACAGTATCAAAGATCATGTGCTCTGTATGTTTGAAGCCTGTTTCGTATGTGTGTGTATTTTTACAACCAAAGTTTTGAGCAAATCTTACATTAATATTGAATGTTAGATTTTTTTTTCTACTACATATATATTCAGTGCACTGTTTTTGTTTACCCTTTTATGTCATAATCCTAAATGTTATAAATTAAGAGACTATTTATGATTTATATCACATAAGATTTTTACCGAAAAAATAAACAATCACATTTGCAAAAAGAAACCTTTATCTTTGTTTTAATCATTTTTGGGAAGGGATGGCTTTTGGTTTTCTACTGCCCTGTAGAAAACATCAATTCAGTTAAATCTATATTTTACCAACTTGCAAAAAGATTGAACTTGAGGCAATAACCAGAAATATATAAAAACCAATCAGATATATGACTTAACTATTAAATCACGGCAGCTGAGTTTCTGTCATTGCTTCACTTTCTTATCTTAACATGTGACATGAACAGGTGATTTTCTGGCCTCAGCATCAGCTCTAACAATTTTAGATGTACTGTTAATCGACCCTCTGTTATTTTTTATTTTGCATCTGCAAGACAGTGAGCTCTTATCAGGAGTTTTCTGTGGGATTTTACACCAGTACCTTCAGATGTCTTCAGAGATTACCATTTGGAAACAAATTAAATACCCCTCACACAAATATGTAACATAAACAGCTACTTATTAAATTAAACCCCAATAATGCATTAAATGCATTCATAAAACCATATCTTTTATTTTACCTCTGTATTGTGAATTCCACTCACATCGATTCCTTCGGTACCGTTTTGTTTTTGTACTTTTTATCATGAACCAAAAAAGCTCTGAAAACGGATAAACTATTCATGAGTAAAATCTGACCAATTTCGCTTCCATTTCAAGGAATTGTGCTCTTTCATGTCAGGGAAGCAGATCTCTTCAGATTAATACTGATCCTAAATCCTTTACATGTGAAAAATCGACCAGATACCATCAGATGAGAAATATTCCCATATCATGATGGGTTAACTGCTGTGCTTCACTGTTCTACTGGCCTCATTCCAGTATTTGGAGCTTTTCTGTTAAACTGCAGCTCTTGGACACAAAACGAGCAGCTAAGTTTAGCCAGTACACAAAATATTTCACCATTTCTCTGTATGCCAGCTCATGCTTTTTGGCAAAATGCATTCTCTTCATCTCTTTTTTAAAGGTGGACCTTTTTAGGGCCTACTACCAATAGACTGATTTCACACCAATTTTTTCTAATTGTCACGGTACTCAATGTTAAAGGGATTCTTTCATCCCCTTAGGCTGATCATTGACTGGGTCTTTACTGTTTTGGCTTTTATTCCATTGGGATGGTAATGTCTTTATTTCTCTGGTTAGGCGCTTCTATTTTAAACCAGTACAGATCATTTTATCCCAGCAACATATCATTTTCTGCACCTCTTTTTAAGCCTTCCATTTTAATTCTTGCTTTAAAATACATGTTTTTCAGAGCAATTCAGGAAATCCAATTTTTGTCAGAGATGCAATCTTTATACTTACCTTAATACCACCTGACTGACATTTCTTCACCTACGGTAATTAATAAATTCACCATTTCTTCACCTGATTAAAATACAGTTATTGGTCTGGTTAGCTATTGTTGTGAACTCATATATTATTCTTCTATGCACCGAATAAAAATCCAGAATATTGATACAAACTAGCAATAGATCAAGGCCAAATTCTCAGTTATACACAGGTCTTTAACATGGTAACCCTGATGATGTTTGCTTTCATTATTATATTCCATGCTCAAATTTTCAATTAAAATAGCGAGAATCACATAAACCGAGAAGCTGATCCCTTCAGGTCGTCTATAGTCACTGAAATTGAGCACAAATCCTTTGAGAGCAGCTGAGGAACATCAAACTTATAAAACACATATTTGCATTTTATTACACTCCCACAGCAGCATACAAATTCTTGTTTTTATTTTTATAGCAGAGACCTTTTATACAGAAACAAAGCAGCGGACTAGGACATGACAGAGTTAAAGGAGCATCCTTTTAAAACTTTCAGCTGAAAGCTTCATGAAGACTATTAAAACATGATGGCAAATAAGCTGTTAAATAATGCATGGGCCCTTACTTTTATCATTCATTATGAACAATTCTGGAGAATAACACATCACAAGTGATATTATATATAAATATATATATATATGAAAGGACTTCCGTAAAAACCTACGTGCGGAAAATATTTTGCTCAAAAATATAGAAGTTATTCTGCCAAAATGTCAGCATGCAGAAAATATAGCAAATCAAAAAGCAGAAAAAAGTAAGTAAAAGAAAAGTCTCTATGTAGCAGTTCTTTTCTTTAAAGGGGTCATAGAATGCAAAACTGAGTTTACATTTTCATAGATGAATAACGATAGTTTAGTGGGTGAAATGGACGTACAGGAAAGTTCAAACCTCATCGAAACCTCCTTTCTCTGCAAATCTCACAATTCCAAACTTCCACCATAAAACAGGCAAATCCAAACGAAGCACCGAATTGACATCAATTTGGGGGATGTTGCCTTATTTGGTTCTGGCCTGTACTTTCCTCACACCCCAAATCGACATACAGACCAATCCACTGGTTCACTGGCCCAAGAACATGAATAGAGGTATATGTAAGACACCAGTTTAGCTTTTTAGCCTACAGTTGGGTTTACTACAAGAATTACAAAGCAGGCATTTTCTCTATTGAAAATGAGCCAGAACCACGGGCGGAAATGCAGAGTTCCAGGATGCACGGAGAAAGGGGAACATTTTCACAATCTTCCCAAGGATCCGAAGACTTGACATGCATGGATTATGTTTTTCTATCAAAAGAAGTTTGATGCTCAGTTGTTCATTTGCTTTAAGCATTTCACAGAAGACAGCTTTAAAAATCTTAGACAGTTCAAAGCAGGATTTGCTAAACTTCTTTTACTGAAACGAGGGGCTGTTCCAGCTGTAAGGACACCACAACCTGGGAACGTTTGGCTGACTGCCTTGCCTGTGTTGTCCAGGCTACCGTCACTGGGTCGGTTCGGTCTCTCCGTCGCTCATGGCTCGGTTCTGCTGCACTGTAGTCGACCGAAATCCCAGACGATTTTGAATTTCACTCTGACATTTTTTTAAGTATGAAAAGTAGGACATGTCCGGGAAAAAGAGGATGTCTGGTCACCCTATCATATCAACACTGTTGATGTTTCAGTTAGTGAGTGCTTGTTGCTATGATCCGTCTTTGCTCAGCAGCTTGGCTCGTTGTAAACCAACCAATCAGCGCACAGCTCATCTAAATATTCATGAGCATACCATAAAAGGAAGAAAAGCTGTTGTTTCATTCTTGGCCTTTAAACCAGGCTTGCATTAGGGCTCATAGAAAAGCAA
Source organism: Cyprinodon variegatus (assembly GCF_000732505.1). Taxonomy (NCBI): domain Eukaryota; kingdom Metazoa; phylum Chordata; class Actinopteri; order Cyprinodontiformes; family Cyprinodontidae; genus Cyprinodon; species Cyprinodon variegatus. The sequence continues at coordinate 231,524 of NW_015151331.1, forward strand.
ATGTGCCATTTTCAGCCCAACCAATGTTACACACCCTATTCAGAGACATTAAGGACCAGCACCAAATACCCTATAGAATCATTCTATGACCCCTTTAAAAGATAAGGTTGCAGTGGTTTGAAATGTTTCAACACAACAGAACTAAAAAAAAATAAATCATGTCCATGAGAAGAACAGATTACCAAGCATCCCACACATACTTATACATTCATTACATACATCTTTATCTATCTGAAAATATCTCGCATCTCGAAAGTGATGCGGTTGAAAATATTTGACACTCAGATTGGCAAATGTTCTAGAGACAATAAAATAAGGCATTCATGACAAAATGGTTCAAACTGGTTGGACAAGGAAACTGGGTATTTCATCGAAATAACTATTTAACTGGAAAGAAGAAACTCCAGCCCTCGAACTCCAGCTATTCTCATTCAAAGTTATCATAAAGTCATTGCAATAACCTCTCAGGTGCTTCGCTTCACAGTGGTCCCAGTGAAATGAAATATAAACCCAACGTACAGACAAAACACTTAGAAAATAATATGGAAACAATTATTTAACATGAAGAACTGAGCCTTTAACAAAAAAAAAAAAACACACAAAAAGAGAGAAGAAAAAAAAGAGAACTACCCAAACTACAAGTTTCCAATTCACACTTAAACAATGGACTGCTTTATTCAAGAAAAACACAACTATAAGAAAAAAAAAAACAGTACAGGCTAGTCAGATGTAAATTATAGTATCTTCTTTTTAAGGATGAGAGGTCCCACGTTGTCCCCGGTTAGTTCATTGTGCTTTAAGTGTGACTTGTCACAAACAGGAAACTAAAAGCAGGAAATAACTTTATGTTAGCAGATTAACAAGTTGCATAACCCTCTAACCCTAACTTATCTGAGAAGATGGCAATATAATAACTGACTAACTTGTCATCACGGCTCAGCTGTACTGCCATTTTAAGCTCAAAGATAAGAAGTCCACTTACAGTTTTGGAGCGCCAGCATCGACAGTAACACACATTTGCACTGTTCAGGTCCTCGATGTCTATCTCGTTGACCACTTTAGGGTTCTCTTTCTGGATCTTCAAGTTGATCAGGCTGTCTCTCTGCTTCTTTTTCTTAGGCAGGAATGGACGGATGGTCAGGTAGCCCAGCAGAGCCAGAATGCCAAGGAGAGGAAGCAACCGGAGCCACTCAGACACTGTGGGCACACAGAAAGCAGACTTCGGTCAAGGCTGGAGCACAGCTGCAATACAAGGTCCTAAACGGCCAGAGTTCTAATAAAAATAAAAAGAGAGAGATCATATCTCTCCTATCCTAGCTTCTCTTCATTGGCTTCATGTTAAATCCAGATCGGAATTTAAAATCCTCCTTCTCACATATAAAGACTTAAATGGCCAAGCTCCATCTTACATCAGAGGTCTGATTGTTCCTTATGTTCCTAACGGAGCACTTCAATCTGCAGGTTTACTAGTGGTTCCTAGAATTTCTAAAAGTAGAATGGGAGGCAGATCTTTTAGTCACCAGGCTCCTCTCCTGTGGAACCAACTACCAGTTTTAGTCCGTAAGGCAGACACCCTGTCTACTTTTAAGGGTAGGCTTAAAACTTTCCTTTTTGATAGTTAGAGAGGCTCAGGTTATCCTGAGTTATCTCTATAGTTATGCTGCTATAGGCTTAGACTGCTGGAGGACATTGCAACCACTTGTTTCCATCATTCTGTTTCATTCTATCTAATTTTGTCATTCTGCAGTATTTTTTAGTTCCATCTCTCATATTATGTGCTCTGGTTTTTCTCATAGCTTCATCTGGTCTGTTCCTTTTTCACTGTGACACCATCATGGAGAGAAATATCAGCTGTGCTGCTTCCATCAACACCTTTTTTTAGATGTTGGAGCTTGGCCTGTTTTTTGTGTAGTCCTGTTTCTCTGACTGTGACTAACTGGATGTGCTCTCTTTCATCCTCTGACATGGGAGCTCACTCAGAGCTTGTCTGTCTGGCTGTGTTTCCTGGACGGGGCCGCCTGTGGAGCTGGATGGAAGTTGCTTTTTGGATCTGTTCTTCTATTTCTATGTCTGCTTCTGTCTCCTTGAACCCCAGTCGGCGTTGGCAGATGGCCGCTCACACTGAGCCTGGTTCTGCTGGGGGTTTCTTCCTGTTAAAAGGAAGAAACCACTGTCGCTAGAAGCGTGCTTAGTGTGAGGGATTACCTTTGAGTCAATGATTCGATGCAATCAGCTGGTTTTCCTTAGACAGAAAACTTCAATTCAATTTGACTCTATGATCTGGTTGAACTGTCTCTGTAAAGTGACTATAACTATATAATATCACTATCACTATATCACTATATATTTATATATCACTATATAAATAAACTGAATTGAAACTGAATTAAATTGAATAATCCTTTTTTTTTTTTTTAGAATCAAGTATTGTTTATCACAAGTATTTAGATTCAAGTATTGCCAAGTGGTACCTGTTTCAAGAGTAATATTTGTTAAAGTAATTTGTTGTTCTGATCTAGTCTGAAATTGATTAAGATCCGTAAAATGAGAGACCTTAACTTATTCAAGATAGATTTTGTGGATACTCAGCAGCGACCAGCATCCAGCTCAACTCAGACACCAATGGCAACTCCGTGTAAAGTGGAAAAAAAAAACAAACTTATCAATTACTGCAGTTCTGTGTTTTGGCCACAGGTGGCAGTATCATTAGAAAACACTGTAATGCCCAGTTAATCAAATGTTTTCCCTTAGTGTTAAAATAATAATTTGACATTTGCCTTTTCTAAATGCTCAGCTCATCTTTGACCAATATTAAAAAATCCTTTGATGATTTAAAGCTTAATTTTCTTAATTGGTAACAAAATAAAATACTTCAACCTACTATGAAATACATGAACAAATGTATTTAAACCCATAATAGCTTGTTAACCTTTAATCTCATAATGTTAAGTTAAAAATGAGTCATGCACTAATCAGACATTTAGTCATTGAAGCTGGACAATTTAGTGTGAATCATCTCTAAAACATGACATAAAGGTCAAGCCTTGAAATAAAAAGGTTTTCTTTTTCCATTTTTATTGAAATAGAAAATTAAAACTTGAAATTTGTCAAAAAAAAAAGCATTAGCAAGCAGGATGATTTAATCAGCACTTTTAAGTTTATCATAAAATAAAATCAAAGCAATAATCTTTGGAAATTAAATCTTTCCCCCTTTTCAAACTGGTGAATTAGGTGACCAAATGTTCTGGTTACTTTAGACCTACTGTGCTGTTGAATTGTAGAGAATATTTTTATAAAGCAGTATTTGTGTGCAACCTTTAATATGACACTGAATACATGTACATGACCTTAAAGAGGCGTTATTGTGTTTTCTAATGACGGCCACCTGTGGGAAAAACACAGAACTGCAGCTCTCTTCTTCTTGTTCTCATAGCTTCCCCTCGAACTTGACGTTTTTTTTTGTTTTTTTTTTGTTTGTTTTTTTACTTTGCTCACATTACCGGTAGTTGCCATTCGTGTCCGGGTTTAGCTGGATGCTTGTTGCTGCTAAGCACCCATAAAATCCATCTTGCATATAACGCTTTGATTATTTGCCAGGTCCGACCAATTTGGCTTCGTTCACACTGCAGGCCTTGATGCTCAATTCCGATTTTTTTGTAAAATACGATTGTTTCGCGTTGACGTTCAAATTTCCAAATATTTTGTATGTAATCTCCTGTGTGAACTGCAGTCATACAATGCAACTGTCCCACATGCGCAGTAGAGGACGCAATTACATCACAGGCCAGCGTGCTTCATGTTTACGGCAGTAAACATGTATGGTAGTGCTGGAGCGCATCTAGCGATTTTTCCCAACCATAAAAACTCAATCTTTTCAGGATGGTTAAACATAAATACTGCTCTCCGCATTGTCATCTGCAATGGTAGTTGTTTTTCTTTCCGCTTCTTCATAGCAAGACCCTGAATGAGTGACCTTAATGGCGTTCAGGTCGGATGAATGCGACCTGGCCGTTCAGACACAGGTCGCTTTTGAAAAGATCAGATTTGTATCAGATTAATGACCACATAGCAAAGTGGAAAAAAAAAATCGGATTTGGGTCACTTAAGGCTGCAGTGTGAACGAAGCCTTTAACACGGATGCGCTTGACGTCACATCTGCCAAGAAGTGCAGGAACTTCCGACCTAAAGTAAATTCTGGAAAATAGGCTACAGGCTTACACCCCTTTCACACTGGCGGAATTTTTTTTTTAAACTCGGGACTAATCAGCTTTTACTGGCAGTGGGAACAGATCACTGATGCGTGTCTACCCGGGACAAATGACTCAGCAAGCGACCCGCATTAAAGTGGCCTCGCTCTGATCAGCATGCTGTGGGAACCCCAGACCCAGGTTGACCCAATAAATTACATGACACCATTGAACGCAACATACAGAAGTCAACGCACTGCGCCAGCCGCATTTGATCTAAAAAGCCAAAATTGGATGACCAGACAAAAGAGCTAAATAATAAAGAACACCGACTATGCTCTGGCTCCTGTCCATGTTCATCTCCATTATTTACTTCCTTGATTTCCGTCGCACTGTTATAATCATCAACACTGATATCAACATTCATCCAGCCTGATGCCGTCATCAGACAGGCAGTGCTGGAGGACAGCGGCCACACAGCTTGACAGCAGGGGGTCAGACTCTGCTTTTCGGTCAAATGGGGAAAAGAGCGAAAAGCTGATTGTTAGCGGATTAACCGGGTTATGAAAAACCTGGGTTTTCATTGGGAAAGCGGCTTTATAGATGCATCGGCGCTTAAATCCTGAGGTTTCAGACGGCTCATTAAACCATGTTTTAGTCGTAAAGGGTCAAATAAAAAGAATATTTTAAAGATATTTTCAGAAAAACATACATAACGTCTATTTAACTTAGCCAGGCACTATGTGAATAAGTAAAAAAAAAAATAAGTTTAAAGAAAGCATTTCTTCCAATAAAACTTGTTTACATTTTATCATAATACTACTTAACCTGTCATAAGCCAGACTGATCTGTGTAGTTCAATTTGAATTCTGCACAGTATCAACCTGGCAAACCTGCTGTAGAAATTGTTCACAAATGGGAGGGACATTCAGTGCAATCCCTGGAGCTGATTGGGTAAATCACCAAGTGGCTCCTGCCTGTATGAAGCTTTTGGGAAGTTCCACACAGAGTTTGATTGGAAAAGGAAATCTAAAGCATTACATTTCTTACAGAGCTCAGTTTAATGCATCATCTGAAAATGGAAACGGTTTTAAATAATTTTCAATTACCCAAGACATTCCTGTGTCGTCTATTAAAGTATTGCTGCCTGCAGAAACAGATGCATGACTAAGAATCCAGGAAAATGAATAAATTATTGTTACAGTTTGTTTTTCTTTTTTCCATTTTTTTTGCGTATACACCTGTTATGGTACTCATTTCAGAAAATCTTTAATGAATCTTGTAAAATAAATTGGTAAAAGTAAGAACAAGCAGATCTGTTGGAGAGTTGCAGAACATCCAGACACCCCCACCCAGTCTAAAAAAATATCAGATTCCCATTAACAGTTCCCCTGCAAACCACATTTCCACTTATTCTTTCCATTTTTTCATAACAGCAGCCACATTTCAAGCCTTCTTCATCTGCACTACGTTGTTCCTGCTTATCAACCGAACCCCCCGAAAAGTACTGCTGCCCTAAACTAAAATTAAACCGAAATACCCCACACCATGCAGCTAAATCTCTACATTACATACAATTTGTTGCTGTTGTTTTTTCATATATTCGTATGAACCCTGAGAAAGAGCTATATAATTCCTTAGCTCTATTACATGGTGTATTTCTCTTCCTGTATTTCGCTATGTGCTATTTAAGCTCTAAAATCACCGGGTAGAGTTGTGATGCTCATGCAGGCTACACATGTATGCTAAGTCATTAAAGTGTCCCCGATCAGTTGTCCCCAACTGTCGTTAATTACCTGTTAATCGCGCAAATCCTCCGATTGTCTCTGGCAGCGGCAACTTCTTAAGATAGGCCGGAAGCTGCACTTTTATTATTTTTGCAATCGTTTCTAAAACCATCTTGACTTTCTCTGCTGGGCCAGGTTATGTGTTTGACTTGGGTAGTTCCTGGGGTTGGTTTGAGCCACTGCGCTGTTTACTGAGCGCAGCTCAACGCCAGTACGTAACCTTATGTCGCCACAGCAGCGAAACTGATCAACCGGAACGTAAAAAGGCTTTAGGAATTTCCGTAGCAGTGACACGTGACCTTAGTGACCAATCGCTGTCAGAGGAGTTGGTGCCTTCTGATTGGACAAGTTAAAATGAGGAAGAAAAGGAGGGAGGCCAATTTGACATTCACTAGCTAGACTGAAAATGTACTCCACATGTCTGAAATGCATTTCTACCTTGTCAAAATATACATTTAAGTTATCTGAAATGTATTTCTTACTAGTACAAATGACGTCACGTTTCCCATTCATGTGCTTTTAGTTCCAGATATCCAAAATAACATTCAACTTATCTAAAATAAACTTTCTTCCTACCTAAAAATGAATCCCGAGGAGTATGAACTCTAATTCAGGTCTCAATAATAGAGTTACTGCTTGTCAGAAATACTATTTCAGATATCAAAAATCAATATAATATTCTAGATATCCAAAAATCCAAATCTTGACATCTAATATATATTTATACTAGTAGATATTTTATTACTAATATCATGTCTTGTTAAATCACAATTCCAGATATCTCCGTTTTAGTAATGCCTATCTAAAATTTACTTTTAGATACTTTCAAAAGAATAATGAGGCTCCATTTTAACATAAAACAGGCAGTCCGTTTTGACATTTCTTAGAAGCCCTGTCCTCTCTGTTGTTCCATTTGTTGATCTCTACAATAAGATTCTTCCTAGTCAAAACTACATTCCTGCTAGCCAGAAATGTGTATATAGATATCCTAAATTACATTTTTGCCAGCAAAAAATTTAATTTCAGGCTGCCAAAAATTTGTTGTCCTAATAAGAATAAACTTTTAAATACCTACAAATCTTTACAATTTTTAAGTGGCCATTTTGACATTTATTGGCTTGACCTAATATATAGTTAAAATGTCTGAAATGCATTTCTTCGTAGTCAAAATTAACATTTCAGATATTTAAAATAACATCTAAAACTGAATTCTGATGAGGATGAACTCTAATTTCAGATCCCAATAATAGAGTTACTGTTAGTTATAATTAGTATTCAGATACCAAAAGTCATTATAATATTCTAGATATCCAGAAATCCAGTTCTTGAAAGTATAAATATAATTACAGATATCAACTATTGATATATGACTAGTTAAACTGAAATTTCAGATATCCAAATTTTAATAATGCCCATCCAAAATGCTGTTTTAGATACTTAAAAACATATTTTGACTTACCTTCAAAAAAGAAATGGGGCTCCATTTTAACATAAAATGTACAGGCTGACTAGTCACATTTCTATTATAGATAGCACTAAAGCATTCTACCTTGTCACAATTACAACACTCCTAGTCAGAATTGTATTTTAGATGTCACTAATTATATTTCTAGTAAGAACTACATTTACATCTACAAATCTGAACTTATTTTAAGTTGCTGTTTCAACATATAGGTGAGTATTATTGCACTTCTTGCAAAAGTTTCCACAAGAATGCATAAAGGAAAATGTTATCAATTGTTGCATGCGTACTTCCTAATGCAGCATTTAAGTGAGTGTTCATTTTTAATCTTTAACAACATTTTGGTCTATTCTTGTGTCACTTTGTTCTTTTTTTATACTGTGCTGACATGTAGTTAGGTTCATCTCCCATCAATGCCCAGGCTTACTTATGTATAGCCCCTTTCTCTATATATTATACACCAGGGTTGTGCGAAGATATATCTTAAATGCTATGCAGAAATGCCAACAAAATGCAACATTATAAGTTATTAATCGAAGAATGTGAAATAAGCTGTTTCAAATGTTATTAACACATGGTTAATAGAGTAAGATGTGTTAACCACTAGAAAACAACTGCTATACAGAGCCTAAAAACTACTGATAGCATTTGTGAAAACTGAATAAGAACTGAGAACTGTTTTAAGAATTGTCAAAACAATTTCAGAATAAGTGCATGTAGAAAGTACAAAAGAAACAAATCTTAAGGGCTTTGAACATTTACAATTTTGAGAAAATCATTCAGTAGTGGCAGAGGGGTTGGCTGTGAAATAACAAAATGGTAAAATAATTCAGATTAACTGAAGAAAAAATGCATAAAAGACTAAGCTCCCTAAACGTGGAAAATGAATACTGTAAAGTAAATTCAAGTGTTTTTGCTGGTTACATTTATTAAAAGTGTGTTAGTACTAATGTTGTTCTGGCTTTATGAATATAACTCAAATTTGTATTCTCTCTCCTCTCTTGTATTGTAGATTAAAACTCAGATAACATGTCTTTTCAAGTTTATACGTGTCTGTTTCATAGTTATTCAGCGAGTTTTACTAAAATGAAAATGGATGGATGGATGAATAAGACTGATGCGCCCTCTAGCGATGTCCAGAGCACGCTTTTTTTTTAAATCTAATCTGTCTAGGACTTCAATATCCAGAGTGCACTGCGAGTGAAAGAGTCCAACAGTTTTGCCTGTAGGAAAAACATAATAAAAACGCATATATTTAATATTATATATATTTTACACACGTTTAAAAATAATGTAACACGTTTTCTATTAATTAATGTAATTCTTTGTGTATTATGACAAATGTATTCTATTTTCAGACTCATGCGTACGCTTGGTTTCACTGGACCATTTGAAGTCAGCTAAATGTTCCATGCCAGTCCTTAGCCTTTGGTGTCATTGCTGAATGACCGAAGATGTCTCATAGCAGGTTGTTTGCCAGGCTGCTTTGTAAGTATTTTATTTGAGTGCAAGTTTTTCAACTTGCGATGTTTGATAGTCTAGTTTAAACAAGACAGTACATGACTTTGTTTATTTTTGCCGAGCTTAGTGAGCAGCCCTGCGCTGACAGCTGGGTTAGCTCCCACTGAGCCCTCAAAGTCAGACACATCAGCGGCGAAAGTAATCTGGGAAAGCTCCCTGACAGTTAGCCAACTGGCTTAGAGCTTCATTCACAGTTGGAAAAAAAAATACATTCACTCTTGAATGCAATCCCCAGTGTTTGACTCCGCTAACTTTATTTGAAGCACAGTTAGCTGTTTGGACAACTGCTGCTGAAGTGGCTAAATTAGCCGCAGGTTTAGCTTTCTTGCAGTTGGATTTATCCTCTATCTCTATAATGTTAGCCTTTAGCTTTGCTCCACGTATTATTTAGAGTTTTGTTGAAAAGATAGCAACGTGTACTACGCTAGATTATGACATTGGCACAGCTTTACTCCTATTGACCGTTTGAACTTTGCACATTGACATTGCACAGTTTTAAATGGGACTAGAAAGAGGCCAAAGTTCAATCACTGAGCTGCAGCTGCTGCTGTTTTCTGATAGATGTCAGTCAGGCTGCTTTACTCTTCAGACTTTATAAAAGACTTTTTAATGATCTGTCAAACCCTGGATGTTTTTTTTCTTCTCGGTATAATCATAAACTTCAACATATAAAATAAAAAAAGGGGTTAGATGTGAAGTAAAGGGAAGCTAAATGATGCATTAAATGTTTTTAAGCCCTTATATGAATATAAATCTCAAATTCTGCATGTTTTTTTGTTTGTTTTTTTCACACAACCTTTTTTTGCAATTAAAACTGTCTATTTGGGTTTGGTCTCCACAAACGGTGCACTTCTACAGAAACTAACTTTAACCTACTTTTCACAAAAAAATAGCTGGTTGAATAGGACTGTATGCAGAGCATTGATTGATAATTACTCTAATCTTGGCATTCACCTTCAGTATGATTTAGCCCATTCAGACACAAAAAAACTGTTTTATCATAGTTGTGGTTATATGTTTACGGCTGTTATCCCGCTACCGATCAACTCTGAACAGCTTCTTCGTTCCTTTGGATGATCCCCACATCATGATGCTACAACTACCGTGTCTCTCCTTGGGTATAATGTGTTCAGGGTGACATACTGAGTCAGTTTTCTGTCACAGCTATTTGATCTAATCTAACCTGAGTAACCTTCTTTAACCATCTTTTCCATCCGAAGGTCTTAGCCGTTCTGATATTTGGTTTTTATTTAGAGGTTGGACAGTAAACAGGACTAAGGGCTTTTTCACGTTTTGTCTACCAAGCCACATTTATTACTAACCACTTAAAAAAACAACAACACACAACTGACCAAATTGCTAAAAAAAAATCTGTACAGCATACATGACAAACACATAAAGTAAGTTACAAGCAAATGGAGTAAATAATATTGCTAACTTGGAGCTGTTTTGGCTGATTTGGTTTTTTTTTATGCAGATAAAACTCCAAACCTAAATCCAAACTCCACATGAGAATGTTCAGTTTATATCCATGTTTCCGGGATCCACACACTAATTGCTGTGCTGGTGAAATTTACAGCCCAGTTCTTGAAACTAATATTGCTTTTCCTTCCTCCATTTCCATGATACAAGTGAGATAGTGGTAACAAATGTTACATAAATCTCAATTTAAGCCAAATAAAGAACAAACGAATCAAACTAAACATTAACAATGACACAGGCTGCAGCCGTGCCTGTGCTTCATTTAATCTCATTTTTCTATTGGTTAATACCAATAGAAAAATAACACTAATAGTATCCAAAAAATATAATTCAGGCAATGTTTTGGTCCATCCTAATTCACATCTACACAAACTTCCACCAACAGAGGAAATGAATCAGACTTGGTTATAAATGGAATTAAAACCTCAGGTCTTAAATGCCCTGAAAACAACTGCATGTCATTCTTTTTCTGTTAAAATGTAAGAAGCTACTGTTTAAAAAAAAAGATTTATAATTTTTCTTCCACTTCAGATTTATGCACTTTGTGTTGTTCATTCACATGAACTCTTAATAGTATGCACTAAAGTTTAGGGGTGTAATGATTCAACATGTCAACATTTTTAGAGTCATTGATACTTTCTCTAAGTCAAACTGTTTCAGTGACAACAGATATTTTGTTAAAACGGCAAAACCCTGAGCTCATATCAACAAATGATTGTCTGTGTGGAAAAGAATTATCCATATGTTAAAAAACAACCTGTCCTGAATATCGACTATTGTGTCCCCTTATTGTTTAAATATCCACATCAATCACAGGAGAAAAACAAACCCGTAAAGAATGACGTCTTTTTTTAACATTCATGCTGCAACCTGGATCATCTGTGTTATGATGATTAATGACTGTTATACTGCGTGGAGCAGCTAATCTATGATTATGGAATAAAGGACAAAGATGCAGGTATTTCTCTATAGTGCAATTAGGAATACATATCTAAAATTCTCTTCTTGAATCGATAAAAACATTTTTTTAGGCTTGAGTCCTTTTTCATTTTTGTGTCTCTCAGCTGCAGTAAAACCTCTTTGCTGGAGCTTTTAGCTCCTCTTTGGATCATTGAGATCAGAGTGGAGTGATGACTGAGTTAAAACTTTTAGACTACGGAAAAAAAATCTGTTTTTTTTTTTCTTTTATACGTTGGTTAATAAAGTAGCTTATTAAATGTCAGGAAGCCATGGAAAAAAACAAAGGCCACCCTTAATTCCCAAAGCTCACGTTGACATTTCAGAAACTCATCCAGGTAAAGGTTTTTACTCAATAAGTAGCTAACATGATTAACTAATTTAACCTTGTTTTGTTTGTTTCATTTTATCTGTCAAAAAATCTTATAAATTCATGTTTTTTATATCAATTCCAGCATCGGGTGGAAACGTTTTTTTCTGCCAGATGATGGCCTCAGTGTTGCACTGTTTGCCATTCTATCAGTTTTCACACCTCGGTTCACTGGAACTTTTTAGAATAAAATCTGTGAAACGAAGCTGTAGGGACCTGCTGTGGTATTTTGTAAACAGGCATGCATGCCAAATCGGTATCTCAAACTTTTTGATATGCTCTCATCTCTAGTGCAAAAGCAAGCAAATTTGTTGATTCTAAAAACGTTTTAAATCTGTCCTCTTTAAAAGGTAGCCGTCAAGTCTGCACAAAGCTGATAGTGTTGCTTGGTAAACAGTACAAGGGATTTCTGCCAATACCGTGGAGAGATTTTAACTTGGCTTAAAATGAAGAAAAACTTAAAAATTTCCCTTCAATATTTTCCTTAGATGTGAAAAAGTATTCTTTGAATATTAGATCAGTGATATTTTATTGAACTGAATGTTTTCTAGCCACGTCCACCAGAGGCTTTGTGGAATAATGTCAGCTTGTGTATTGATGTCTTTCACCTGATTGCTCCCTGTGTTGCTTTTCTTCTGTATCGATCCAACAGTGCAGCAGAGTGGAGTCAGACACTGCTATACAGGAACGAGAAAGAACCTCTACATCAACAACAACACGAAGGTCATCTGCCAAGGATTCACAGGGAAGCAGGTTGGTAACAAATCCCATTTGGATTCTTTCTTTTCACCACTTCAGATACATGTAACACTTTTAGTAAAGTCTTTAACTTTTCATTAGTTCACTTAAAGAGTAATTATCAGGTTTTATAACCATTGAAGAACGTGCAGTATATCTGTGTTATCCAGTGTATGAGCTGGAAATGGAAACATTGGTGTAATTGTTTTATAGCCAAAGCGGTTTTATTTTAAACACTCAGTGGGTTAGATATTAACTACTGTTAGAATCATATCATGGCATAAATACTCTACATTCTTAACTTCTTTCCGCAAGTTTTTGTTTTGCCTTTATATAAGGTCCTGTCTTAAAATGAATTACTTTCATTTTTCACTGTGACTTTTTTTTTTTATCCCAGCAACAATCCTTCAACACTTAATCAATTCATAGGACGACAGTAATAAATCTGAATGACAGATTGTTTATTCCTGAAGTTAATCTTTAAGAATGGAAAAGCTGAGGAGGTTCTCATTAAAACAAGGCAAGGATGATAAAAGTCTTGACAAAGTGAGCTCAATAAGCCAGAGGCCTGGTTCTCACAGATTCATATCCGCCCTCTGTCCTTTGGCACATTTGTTTCTCCAGTTTAACATCTAAGGTTGTTAAATAAGTTCCGGTGAACACTCCTGGTAATTAAAGGAAGACGAGAAATGAAGTAAGTGCTATTGAGTGCACACGGCCATGTCCTCCTGGCTTGATAAGCAGGCAATTTTTCTAAATTATTGACCCAACATTTTGGATTGTAATGACCACCAAAAACAGCAGAGTTAGCAGGGTGAAAGAGTCTATTACAAATGAAGGTGAAAATGCTGATGCATGGCTTCCAATTCTACCTAATAGGCTAGTTATCATTTTTTCATTAAGGTCATTTATTTCCACTTCTCGTTTCTGCTAAGGCTGCTTCGTCTGCATTGTTTTTATCTTCGCCTTTAACTGATTACATCCTCTATGGGTTAGTCTGGCAGAAAATCACTTTTTGCACCAGTTATCTCAGAAATATCTAAGCGTATTAAATTACAGTCCAATACAGGTTTCTGCTATTTTAGTTGGATGCTTTTGTTAAACTCACAATTTTTATTTTTAAATGATCCTTGAAGGTGATAATTGTGATAAGTTGTAATGTTTACCTAATTTTGCCATAATGATCAACCTTCTCATCACATGCTCTCTTTAACATCCGATCTTCCTTTCCTGCAGCTTTAAAGCCAGTTCAATTCTTGCTCATTTAAATCGATGCATATTGCTAACAGTAATTAATATTATTACCTCCACCGAGGAGGTTATGTTTTCATCTTTGTTGGTTTTCCTTCTGTTTGTCTGTTTTCAAAATAACTAAAACATTTGTAACGATTCAGTTATGGTGATGATCCGGATCACCATCTGGATCCAGGAAGTTTTTGAAAGATAATGTGAATGCAGGTATTAGCTGAAGGTGGAAATTCACAATATTTTGGGAAATGAGCTACGACGCAGAGATCTGCGCTCTCTGAGTGCTTTCCAAGTTTACCAAGCAACTATCTCTGATAATAAGCTATCTGAGGTTTATCCAAGACATGCATAAAGACATTTGTCTTCCCAAGTTGGTCCAAGTTGTTGTTCTCTTTCAGGTGATTAGTGAGGCCGTTGATTGATTATTTTATTTTATTATTATTATTATTATTAAATCACAGTTCTTAGGGGGAAAAATCTGAACCAGATAGTTTATCAGGAAAGAAAAAGAAAAAACAATATAAAAAATAAGCTGGATTAGTGATTTCCAGTGCTCGGGTAATGAAATACAACAAAACACTTAAAGGCACACTGTGTAACCTTTGGCCACTAGAGGGGCTAGACTTGTAACATCAAAAATAATAACAAAGACATATTACTGTATACTAGGAGTGTTAGTAAAATTGAGAGGAGACAATCGGTTTTACATCCGGCTTCTTCTTTGAGCCTGCAACAGCAAACAAACTCCTTTCCATGAATGACTCTCGTTTTTCCTTGAGCACGATCCCTTTCACTTTTTCTCTTTTAAGCCTCCTCAGAAGGTTTAAACTGTTTCCTTGCCTCAGCCATGACCAGTAGTCGAGCAGGCAGAAAAATGGTAGAGCAAAAGGCTTAGCTCCATGATGATATAAGAGCTTGTTGCTGTAAGGAGATTTGTTCTTCAAGGTCACACGACCTGGCAAACGATCGTGCATCTTCTCCCAACTTACATAGGCAGTATTTTAAAAGGGGAACCCTGCTCATAGCATTGATCGTGTGAAGAAAAAATATCAATTTGAGCTCAAATCTTGTTTCTAACATTTAAAGATTCAGAATTCTCATTTTCTTCAAAAACGATTTTTTTTGTGGGTGCGAACGTGCCTTATCAGGCACCGTAGTGTTTGGCGAAACCAATGAGCAGCGTGAGCTATGCACAGACATGCAAGCATTAGCCTAGCAGGCTACAGATTGGTGTGTAGTGTTGTGTGAGCTACTGTGTTTGTTGCCGCTAAAGTATGGAGGACAAAGAAAAAAAAATTCAACCGCCTCCACGGTCTTTAAAAGCAACCATTTGGAAACCCTTTGGATTTTACCTTCAATCTGGCCCAGATAAGAAAGGGCTTGACATGACTCATGCGATTTGCAGAGATCACAACGGTAAAGTTAATTATTTCGGGAGTACTTAAAATCCCAGTTCTCATATCGAAAGACATCACCCAGAGTTTTTGGTAGAATTGGATAATTCAGTAAAGACAGTGCCAACACGACCAGCGCACACTTCACCACTTTGAAAAACTGCCACATAATTGTGAACGGGCAAAGAAGATAACAAAATCCAAGGCTTGTTTTTATCGCAAAAGATCCTGAGAACCATTTTGAATCGTAAATTAATCTTTTCTGAATCGAATCATTTGGATTTAAAAGAATCGGAAAAAAATCTAAATGTGACCCCAAGAATCGATTCTAAATCGAATTGTGGGAATCCCAAAGATTCACAGCCCTACTGTCAAGTGCTGTATTTTGGCCTGAGGAATCATTTAAAATAACTCATATGTATCGACTCTTAAGGTCACAAAGTCTGCAGTATGCCTTTAAGATCATCCAAAGTCAGCCTGACAGCTTTTCAAACTGATAGAAATAATATAAATTTAAGAATATATATTTTTTTGTTTGTTTTGTCTTTTTCTTTAATTTGAGTTCTTACAAAACAGGATGATGAGACAGAAAATATTTGTTTTACTTTCCATTTCTATCATTTATCCAGTGGATAAGAAGATTGGCCAATTTCCTACTGATCTGTTCCGATCTGTCATTGGAAAGACTTAGACTTACTTAGACTTTGACAACTTTTGTCATTTTGTATACACAGTGTACACAAAATTTCGTTTTTGTACAGCTCTCATGACATTTCCATTTCTGAAAGCGTAGCAGTGATAAAATGTAGACAGTGTGGGGAAAAAAAAAACAAGGTGCCGAAGAAAACATAGTGCAAGTCGAATTTTGAAAGAAAAATAACTTACTTATTGATACATTTAAACTAAAAGCTCAAACTCATTTTCAGCCTGTAGATACATCAACCAACCACAAGTGATTTAAGTACTTTATTTTAGTTTTGGTTAAGAGCAGACACTTTAAAGAATGTTAATTTTAGTGAATCATTGAACTCCTTGTTTATCAGGTGGATTTACAACTACAACCTCAAAGAACCTACAGTACATGATTCTTATTCATGTTAGAATCCTTTCAAATGAGATAAGAGAGACTAAGGAATGACAGCCCTCAAAGTAAACCTGAAATAGATATCAGCAAAAAGAATGAATATGAATTGTCTTTCTTGTCAAAAACTATTGTCTTTTATATTTGTTTTTGAGTTTCCTTTCAGATATGACCCATTATTGTTCTCTGAGCTATACGCAAACATTTGGAAGTGTCATAATTAAAATTCCCATAATGTTGCGCCACAGATGTCACACTTCCTCCTTGGAGTATGTGATGCTGACAGCATGTGAAATATCCCTGCAAAGTCTCTTCCTTGCGAAATATTATACAGCCAGTATCACAGGGGAATACCCAGGCTGCTTTTTAATTTGTTTTTCAAATGCTCTGCCAGGAGATTAAACTAATATCACACCATTATTTATTTGTGAAGGACATTTCGATTCCTTCTCACTAAATAAATTTTCTGCTGGCTTCATCTTCCCCCGTAAAGCTCAGCCTTTACCCAGCTCCTGAGGTGATTAATCCTGGATGGAAGCATATTTTCTCCTAAACGTCTCTGCAATGATATCTCAATGGTGATGCTCTAGAAGAAGCTGTGTTCATCACTCACACATGCACACTGATTCTTGTTTCTTCCTCTCTGGTAGGGAACGTTTCACAGTCAGCAGGCTCTCGATTATGGCTCCCAGTTAGTTGGAGGAGTTTCTCCTGGTAAAGGTGGGAAAACACACCTTGGTCTGCCAGTCTTCAACTCTGTCAAGGAGGCAAGTCTTTCTTTTTACATGTTTAAATATATGGAAAGAACAGATAATAAGGGCACAAGCATCTACCCTGTGTTGGATGTTTATACAACTACCTACCATTGGGTGGCACTGTTTGATAAGCTCAGAATTAGTTTCTTTCAACAACTTTCATTCATTGTTTCAGGCAAAGGATGGTACAGGGGCTGATGCATCTGTGATCTATGTACCGCCTCCTTTCGCGGCTGCAGCCATCATAGAGGCAATAGATGCAGAGATACCCCTAGTGGTTTGTATCACTGAGGGTATTCCCCAGCAGGACATGGTAAAAGTCAAGCATAAGCTTCTGCGTCAGAGCGCCACCCGCCTCGTAGGCCCCAACTGCCCAGGAGTCATCAATGTAAGCATGCACACAAATTTATGATGATGCTGATGTTGGGTTTAAAAAAAGATGGCAAGTAGAGTTTTTATTACATGGACTGCTGTGTATTTTCAATTCAGTGAATAAATAGGATATTATCTGAAACTGAAATCTATTTTTATTAATTTTACTTATTGCAAATATATGATTATGGTCATGTAAAAAGAAACAATTCCCAGAAAATGAAGCTTTATTTTGAAAAAGAAGAGGTTCCTGAT
This sequence comes from Cyprinodon variegatus, assembly GCF_000732505.1. Taxonomy (NCBI): domain Eukaryota; kingdom Metazoa; phylum Chordata; class Actinopteri; order Cyprinodontiformes; family Cyprinodontidae; genus Cyprinodon; species Cyprinodon variegatus. The sequence goes on from NW_015151331.1 coordinate 249,133, forward strand.
CAGCTTTTTAGAAAAAGAATTTGTGAAAAATAACAATAATGATTTGGTTTATATATTTATTTTATACAAGTTTATATTGGTAAATAAACAATATTTTGTCTTTTTATAAAAAGTAGATGTCATTACTGTCTTTATTTTGCAGCCAGGAGAATGCAAGATTGGTATTATGCCAGGACACATTCACAAAAAAGGAAGAATTGGTGAGAATATTTAATCTCTAAATCTTTACAGTTGTTTTATTTCATTAAAAAATGTACTTGGCAAGATCTTTGAAATATTATTTATAAACAACAAATATGCATTTTTTATTCCAAGTAGTGCTGGTCTAGCCTAGTAAACTAGCCCCACCCGCCAGCGGCCAAAATCATGTTTGCCTGCGAGTGGTCTAGCCTCGATCAATGCCCCAGGCCCTAGAACTGGAGGGCCAATCACAACGCAGAGATGTGTTGAATTTCTGGATGCAAAGCGGGCGGGGTTTTGAGGGTGTGACGACAAAGCTGCGCGACGCTGGAGAAAGCACAACAAGGAAGATGGCAACAACTATTGAACAGTAGCATGCACTGCGGCAGCAGCAGCTTTTAATGGAGCGCTCCATTGAAAGTTAAAAGTTCTCTTTCTGTTGCTGTTGTTCAATAAAAGTACATTTTAAGATCATTTGAGGCGAGAATATTATACTTTAAAGTGTCACTATATGGTTCTTTTACTGATTTAATGCGTAATTAAAAAAACAATTTCCGAAGTTGAGAGGACAGTGGCAACCAGTGGTCCTCTCTTGGCATAGTCGTTCGTGAAGGACCGCTGGCTCTGATGGCGATTTTTGACTCAGCTTTGGAATCAGTTTTGGAAGCATTAGACGTGAGGTTTTCGTTGAAACGTGAGCAGGAAGAGGCTCTACGCTCATTAATTTTTAAGAAGGACGTATTTGCCGTTTTACCGACAGGCTGTTTGTTTACGCTCCCCCACCAGCTTTCTGTCATGCTTACTACGTCACAGTGAGCTCATTGGTCAGAGCGTTGGCCAATAGGCACAGACAGCAGTTTGAAAAAAAAAACGGGTTCTCATCAACAACCTTCCGATGTCTCATTCATCGGGGCCAGACTAAATTAGATCTTTAATCTCACATTTAGTCTGGTTTATCAGTGTGGTTTATCAGGCTAGTGCTGGTCACATTTACTGGCACCTCTGCTGCACCCCTGAAGTATTTATTTATTGCAGGTGCATGATATTCTTTTTTACAATTTAGTCACTTAACTCAGTTTATTTATATATATCAAAATAACTAGTGATGCAATTATTAAAACTCCTGCTGTCAGACCACCAAATAACCCCCATTGTGCCAGTAGGGCAGAGTTAAGTCCTCCATAATATTTACAAAGTTTGGGACTTTTAACCTCCTGGGGAACCAATTCTAGTTTGTTGTTTCTAAAAGTTGAAAATGAGACTATATATTGTTAACTGTGGGGCCCTGATTTCCTGGTATCTACAAAAAATGTATTATGAGGAAGCATGCTCTGGAGAATAAAAGTGAATGTTTTTCCAAATAAAATGAAAGCTCTGTGTTTGTTAACGTTTTCGCCATACAACCCCCGCACAATGGAGCCAGTTAAAATGCTTTAAAACTAAAATAATAATTGGAGGAAATAGTTGGGTCTTTTTTTCTACTGTAGAAACAAACTCTTTAGTAGCTACTGTCAACAAAGGCTCCCAGAGTTTCACATTAAAAACTTTGGGATTTTAGGGGTGCCATCCATTTTAACAAGGTTTCCGGGGTAGCATATCAGAGTTTCAATTAAACCTAATGTTTTTTCATACATTCATCCTGAAATGTTTTATTTGATTCCATTTAAAGTCCCAACAGAATTCAGCAAAACCCAAATCTTTACATTCATTAGTAGGACAGAGAAGGATCTTTTCAGGCCTCCAAAAAAGACTGGTTACCATGATGATTGTTACACAGACTTGATGACTCCAAGATTCACTGCATTTATTATTAGTAAGACTGTTGCCTCTCTAATCATCCTGCTCACAGTGAACTTGTTGCAGGATGAGTCCTCTAACAAACACTTTACAACACTCTAAAATAAACACTTTACAACACTCTGAGAGCAGAGTCAATTCTTTCTAAATGCCCCTGTGTCTCATAGAGCCCTCTCTTCCTTGGAGAAACATTCCAGTCCTGCTAAAAACCTTTTCTTCTTGTTAGAATGCTTGCCAAGTCAGGCAAGTCAGTGGAGTGGACTGATTAAAAGGTCACGACCCAGACATGTCGTCCGTCTGCAACAACCTTTATACGGCGGGCATGTGAAGGAATAGAAATGGAAAAACACTCAATGCTAATGCATTTCTTTTTATAACCTTCTATAAAATCCCTCAAAGATCTCCTGCAATCGACAGCTTGATAAGCATCATGTGTAGTTACCCAGTGAACCTTTACAGAATGTTGGTTTTTATGGAACAAAATAATAATATCCACTGGCTTCTTTGTGCAAGAGCTGCTTCAAAGCTAAGGTAACAGACTTGTTTATCTTCACTGGCACGATGAAGTCATTCCGTTAAAACGTTAAAAATGGAAATGAGATATCCACATGCTTTACAATGTCTCTGAAAATCTCTCTTTCAGGCATCGTTTCAAGATCGGGTACCCTGACATATGAAGCTGTGCATCAGACTACACAAGTAGGCCTGGGCCAGTCACTCTGTGTCGGTGAGTTACTGCTGACATGTTACATACATTCAATTAAACACATTTAGTTTCATTAAACACATTTACTAGGTAGGATTAAAGTAAAATTGGGCTTTCTGGGGAAAAAACTGCTATTTGCTCATAGCAGCATGCGATTAAACTGATCCTCTATATGTCATGAGTCATGGTGAACTTGCAAACTGTTGAGGCTGAGGAAAACATGCATGATGCCTTCCATGGAACTTTAGACAATGCAATATTTGAACCATTTATTGTTTTTTCAGTTCAAGACATTTATAATTGACAACATTCAAATGCAGCATTACATAAATATTGATACCCAGAACACATACGGATAGAAATCAGACTTTTTACAGATCCATTAGCCGGACTCCCTCTCACTAGTATTTTATTATGGAGCATCTTGGACATATTGAGTAAAATTCAGCTTCATCATTATTTAAACAGTTTAATTATGGAGTATCCCTCCAGTCAGGCTTTATGAAGCCAAAGCTGCAACAGTGTTAAATATTAGAAAGTTCATTAAGACTGTGGGGCTGCTTGACACTGTTTAAAATCTTTGAGGTTCCTTTGGGCTGCAAATTATAGATAGTCCAGAACTTAATATCAGCCTCATTTTTATTTCTGGTCATATAATTAATTTTGTCATTTATTTTAGAGAAACTGCCTTTTTTTTTCCAACATAATTTTGATCCCACGCTATTGGCTCAGAGAGCTTGCAGGCCATGATTCACTTTAATTACACATTGTAAGTTGAAAAGGCTAGAATAGCAGGTTTGCTGTCCTCTGTTCAACCTTTTATCTGATAGCTTTTACAGCTTCAGAGGGGTCATGACATGTCATAAAAAATATATATATATTTTTAAAAGCATCCTTTATGTTTCCACTGTCTTAATTTTAATGAAAATATGAAACTGTGACTCCTCATTCAGGAACAACTTCATGCAAGAGTGCTGCAACCTTCCCTCCATTTCCCTCTCAACTCAACAATTTTTTTTCCCCAGCATTTTTTATTATTCTTACACTGTCACAATTACAGCGCAACGAAACTCCCTCTCTGCATTTAACCCATCCCCTTGGGGAGCAGTGGGCTGCCATTGTACAGCGCCTGGGGGGCACTCTTTAAGGGTCTTTGCTCATAGCCTGGATGCCATTCCGAACTTAGTCCCGCCCACAACGTTTGAGGTCGGGAAGTTCGGTCTGGCATTGCTCAATAGTAGCGTGAGTATGCTCGCACAATATCTGGCGGGCCAATCAAATTGTCAGGGCGGGCTTTATACGATGATGGACAGATGATCAACAGTAATGTAATCAACCACGTCACCAAAGCGCGCTTGGGTGACAACAACATTGGCTGCCGCTGGAGAGTTGAGGTGTGTAGATTCTGCTATTAGGTCTGTTCTAGAAGATATCGACAGGAAATTAATTTTAAAAGAGGAACAGAGAAACGCGATCAAGGCTCATCTTCTTATTATAGGCGTGAAACTGCACGCTTTGATTTTTGTGGACAACAACTATGCCTCGCTTAACATACGTCACGCACTCCGTTGCTCTTATTGGTTGTAGGTCTATCCAATTGAGTGCAGAGGCATTTTTTTTCCTGGTTCATTCGAAACACGCCCCATAATCACAGCTCTATGGAGCAGTATCAGACTCATATTCTGACTAGAATTGAGTCGGACTACGTCAGGCTACTTTGCTCAGGGAGTGGGTTTCAAACTCACAATCTCATGATTCCAACCTCTATACTCCAACCACTAGGCCACCACTCCCCATAACAACCATGATTTAAAAACATAAAATAAAGAAAGAAAACTAAAATATATATATATATTTTTTTGTATTTAATTATTTTACCTTTGGAAATCTTACTTTTTTGGTTCCTTTTATTTTTTATTTTTTTAGGCACTGCACTGTTATCTTTTCTTAGCAAAGTTTGGTTGGCAAAACAGAAAAGAAACAAAAAAAAACACATTTTACAGTAAATTAATTCAGGTCTTTCTAAGTTGAAGCTCTATTGTCAAATTATCTCAATGTTTTAAACAGTTTATGACTTTATTTTGCTAAACCTGTAAGTTAGAGTACATAAAATACAAAAACATTGTTTCTTAAGTTTTGTTTTTAAAAGGTGGTGATCTACTGTTTTGCTTGTTTTTGTAAAGACCAATGGAGCATTCCCCTCTACAGCTCCTACGGACACTCTAGAAGTACAGTTTTAGTTTTTTAATTCGACAAAATAAAATAAAAAAAATAACACAAACGATAGTCTCATGCTGCTCATACTGGCAATCATGAAGCAGATTGACTTCTTTCTACACTTTTATGTTGTTGCCATAGAAATATTGGTTCGTTAATAATGCATTGTGGGAACCAGTGCAGTTCTCAACATTAGTAGATGCATCTTATATTGGTTTGGCCATAAATATGAGAAAGCATCTTTATCCCCCCACATTCATAACCTTTTAATACTGCATTATTATTTTTTTATGTGGATGTTCTCCCATATTTCTATGGATTGTAAAATAAGTCTTAGAATGTGGTTTGTAGATGCAAAAGTGCTGTTCTTGGAAAAAGCGTGGCTGTAAAGGTTAAAGATGGACAAAAAAAAAAGACAAATCACAGCTCAGACCACTTTATATTTATTTCAAACAAGATTCCGTAGATATTTGCTGCTCTGAGGTGTGTTGCTTTTGTAATTTGGCTTCTTGTGGGTTAGTAAGGTTTGCTTCTTGTCTCAGAGCTATTTTCATGGTACAAAGTTGCAACAAACCAGCTGTGAGCTGCCTGCTCAAGGCACTTCATTTGAGACAAACTCATGACTTTGAGCCCGACTCTCTGTCAGGTGTTGGTAAAGACCATAAATATAAGGAAAAACCTTTGGCTTGCTGTAGGTAATAATAAAAGTTATCCTGCCTTGGTCTGAAAGAAAGTTAAATTAACAGCTGTTAACAGCTAATCATAAAAATAAAAGAAAAGCAGTAACCTGCTCCTTTGCTGTTTCATTGGTTCTCATCAGGTTTTATCAGCTTTCTGTGGTTATATTTGCATACCTTTTCATTTCGATATTCTTGGATGCTTAAGTGTGTGTTTTATTGTCCTGCAAGGTATTGGTGGCGATCCATTTAATGGCACAAACTTCATAGACTGTCTGGAGGTGTTCCTGCAGGATCCTAAAACAGAGGGCATCATCCTCATCGGGGAGATTGGAGGGAATGCTGAGGAGAATGCTGCAGAGTACCTGAAGCAGCACAACACTGTGAGCAAATGACAAAACTTCCCCTTACCTACTGCTCCTCATGTGTTTTAACATCAGCCAATAATTCAATTAAGATGTAACCCTTTTTTCCAAACCCAATGGTATCTATGATGACAGGGACCTGTCATGTGCTAAGAATATGTTTGAGCTGTCCTTCTGTTTCTTTGATCACAGCCTCAGGCTTTCTTTTATATGGGTGATTTATGTGATCAAGGTAAAAAGTGACAGATGGATGACGGTGTGACTCGCAGGTCATGTTTAAGAAATTGGCCGTTCTGATGAGCTGTGAATCTTCTGATCTTTACTTGTGAGGGAGCAGATGTTTGGCTGATGTAACAATGCGGCTGAAGTCTGCTGCTCACATTTACAGCTTCTTCAGGTCTGAAGTCGTGCCATGTGGATTACTTTTTAGCGTGCTAATTTAGCTCTGTTTGTTTCTGAATGTGTGTGCTTGGTGCTCTTGAGCTGAGAAATGGATTTGATTTGCCCTCCACTGCTCTAATGCATGCAAATCTGCCGCTGGTGTCTCAGGAGAATAACTACTGTGACTGAACAAATAAAGTACAAACAGTCCTCCCCCCCCACCCAATCACACAGTGTTGACAGTGAGGGACAGTTCAAATGAAACACAAGCATGAAAAGCCCAGCAGAGTGTAGGGGTAGGCTGCAGATTCCCCCTTTGAAAGTTGCATGTGTAGAAAATGGTTCATAAAACGGTGCTCTTGAATCACGTTTTTAATAGTCGGGAGGCGTCGTACAAATTTGACAGAGCACAATGTTTTCTCTTTGAATTAAATTGAACTTTTCATCCTTTGAGACTATTTGAAATAGGACTCTTAAAAGCAGTAGCTGTTTGAATCCGGCGACCAAAGCTATTTGGTAGCATAATTTGTAAGGAACAAAAGGATTCCACTTCATTAGATGAAAATAACATTTATCAACCCGCACAGGGTTTAATCCAGAGTACCAGGGAAAGCAGACTGAAAAACGCACGGAACAGGCTAGTCCAATTTGCTCAAATGTCATTGCATCAACTTAAAATGGTACTTAGGAGTTTGTATTGCTTCAAGAAGCTCATATGTATTCTGGGCATTATCCTGCAGTAGCCAAAGTTCTAACAATTAGTCTGGAATGTCTTCCTGATGCCTAATGGCAAAGGCAGTTCCTCTATGGATCTGCCTTTGAAGATCAAAACTCACCCACCACAGAACCAGCTATGTTAAATGATGTTGAAGGCATCATAACGCTTATCCACCTCTCAAGATCCTTTTACATCTGAGTGAAGCTGCTCTTTAAAAAAAAAGAGAAGAACAAAGCTTAAGTGCAGAACCTGCTGTTTCCATGGTTCTGTAGAAAATGCCGGCGGAGGTCAGCGCAGGACCTACTAGGGTACGTGGGACCCTGAGGCTAAATTCAAGAAGTTTGTTTTGGTCATAGACATTCGCACCGCCTTGAGACTGTGCTGGGAGACCAAGCAAACTTTCAAGAAATAGCTCGATGTGCCATCCTGGTGGAGTTGGACTTACTCTACATCCTCTTTGAGCTCCAAGTATCACCTCATGCTTCTAGTAATGACAGTTTTTACGCTTAAAAAAAATCATTCCTGGTCGTGTGCCTCTTGTTAATTTAATTAACACCAACAACTGCTTAACTGACCAGATCATTAGTTCAAAAGTGTCTCATTCGTTTTCTTTAGCATTGAACTTTATATGTGAAAACAATATTTAAGAACAGTTGATACCCTGCAGGAGTTGTGCCCTGTTAGGAAACCACACTTTTGGTTTTTCATGTCCTGCTAGTTGGTTCAGTGAGAGTGAACAAACTGTCACTGTAGCCTGATATATCTGGTAAAGAATTCAAAGAGGTGAAAAGTAGAAAAACCCTATACCAAGCTTAAAGCAGGCTCCTTCTAGTCTTTTTCTTAAAATGCACTGACAATATGAAACTTCAATTAGTTGGAAGCAGAACAAAGGACATTTAAACCAAATAGTGAAGCAGCTAAAATAAAACTTAGAGCTAAACTGGACCCTGAAACCCAACAATGGTACCAAAACTAACCAGTTAATCCACCAAAGCCTGTTGGGATTTTATACATGGAATATTCTGGACTACTTAAAGCCCAGATCTTTCTGAGTCACTCTGGGTTACCCATGAAAAGAAAAGAAACCCCTGAATAAACCTCCATTAGCTGAATGTTAGGACTGATTTGATCCAAGAGGGAAATTCTAATTTAAAATTTAGATTTTTGTCTATAATACTACTTTATTTACTTTTACCAAGGTTTATTTTTTATTTACCCGGAATTAAAACCATTTTGTTTCTAGAAATAATTTAAAGAAATTAATAAATTAAATATTAGACTTATTACACCAAAAGGTGAAACATTGTTCAGTTTTATTACACTTAGTTTCTCTGTCATGTCAGATAATGTTAACCGCACTATTTGAGCTTTTGCACACTGCAAAAAATAAAATTTTCTTTAAATAAGTGCATTTTTTCTGGAATTGAGGAGGTAAGTGAACCAATTTGCCAATGGAACAAGATGATTTACATTTAATATATCAAGGGTTAAAGGACTTATGTGTCTACAGGACTTGGAAAAACTTGTCCATGCTTTTATCTTCAGTACACTTGACTACTGTAATGAGGTCTTTACAGGTCTCCCTAAAAAAAACAATCAGACAGCTGCAGCTGATTCAGAACGCTACTGCTCGAGTCCTCACTAAGACAAAGAGACTGGATCACATCACTCCAGTTCTGAAGTCCCTACACTGGCTTCCTGTGTCTCAAAGAATTGATTTCAAAGTACTTTTGCTAGTTTATAAATCACGAAACGGTTTAGGGCCAGAATACATTTCTGACCTGCTAGTACACTATGACCCCCCCCAGACCTCTAAGGTCATTTGGGACAGGTCTACTTTCTGTTCCTAGGGTCAGAACTAAACAGTGGGAAGCAGCTTTCAGTTACTATGGTCCTCACATCTGGAATAAACTCTCAGAAACCTGCAGGTCTGCTGCTACTCAGTTGTTTTAAATCAATGCTGAAGACCTTTCTTTTTGATGTTGCCTTTCTCTAAATGGCACTCATTTCTTTACTGTTTAATCTCTTATACTGCACTGTAATTTTTATTCTGTTTTTATTTTTAACTGTTTCTTCTGTGTTTTATTTATTTTTTTAACTGATTTTATGTAAAGCACTTTGAATTCCCCTGTTGCTGAAATGTGCTATACAAACAAAGCTGCCTTGCCTTGCCTTGCCTTAAAATGAGAAAAAAAACAATTGTCTTATTTCAAGTGCATCTTAATTACTTTGACAAATCATCTTATTCAGCTACTTAATAGACTTAATTTCAGAAAATTTGACTTAGTTCTAGATCATTTTTGCAGTGCAGAAATGTCAGATGCTACAGTGAGCTTAGTTTTTGTCAAATGTTTGTACATTCCAGTTACTCCTACCGCCCAGTCATGTTTATGGGAAGCAAAAATTGTCTGAGGTCGGCTTTAGTTTGTGTTTATGGAGCAAAGCTTTTCCCCTGTCATGTTGGCAAACAGAAACTGTGAAACTCCCCCATCGGTCTCTTAATGAATGTAATAAATCTGTAATTCTAACAGTGAAAGACAAAAGACGGCTGAATCGAATAGCAGCACATCCCCCCCACCCCATTACCTCCCTCTTTGAATTGTTACTTAGTGCCAAGAGAGGCAGGAATTAATAGAGTAATTAAACCTGCTTTGCTTGAGGTAGATTTAAGGCTGGATTCACATGAGGGCGGTTTGTGTATTGAGAATGTGCTTTGATTTCTGAGTCAACTATTTTCGGCTAATTTGTTTGTTTTGCTATCAATCTTTCATTGGTTAGAACAGATGCTTCTAACATATACAAAGCTTTTTGTGATATACCTGAACTCTTTGTATAACTCTGCGAGTCTTAACCTTTTACGTTGGCCATGCTTTCTGTTCCAGAGCCCTCGACTTTTCCTTGAACGATGTGTGCCCTGCTAAGTCTCAATTATCAAAAGTTATCTTGGGCTTATGTATATTAAGAACTGCCATCTCATCCCTGCCAGTGTCATATTTAGATTTAGTCCTGAAGCGCCAGCAGAAGTGTGTGTCTTTGAAGGACCTTGCTGTATTGCTTTGGCTGTTAAACATGCCACATTCGCTCTCTGAATGCTGTCTGCCAGATGAGCTTCAGCCTGTACACCCGCACACAGCCGTCCCCTGCAATTATGTTGTTATACCCAAGTATGAAATATTAGCTGCTACGCACAAGCAAAGGCTCTGTCCCTCTATCTGGTTATGATGTTATGGCTGAAGATGAAAAATTAGCTCTCTTCACCTTGGAAATGATCTTAACTGTTGAATGTAACATCCATCAATGAGCAAGTAGCGCAGACAAGCGCTGAGCTAATCACTGGCTGCATGACTAATTACCATTTCAGAAATGAGATGATATGAAATGGCAGGAGCCTGAGCCCCTATCTGGTCACACCGCCGCCCCTGCAATTAAATGGCTTGATTGACCCTTTGTTTTAATAACGCTGGCTTAGACAGGGATGACTGGTTAGACTTGCGTGTTATCATGGTATTCTCCAGTGGGAGGGCACGAGGGGCTTTGTTTCTAATGAATGAATAAAATGCAGGTGCAGAAAACTAATTCCTTCTATTTTGGTACAGACTCTCCTGCTCCTGTTGCTTTGTTAAACAAATTACACTTTTCCCACTGGTCTTTCTCTTTTTATTTTTTTCTGTTCAGCTCCAATAATTAGAGCTTATTTTGCTTTGTTTTCCACCCCCTGTCTTCTATCTCTAAGGGAGATAACGCCAAGCCTGTGGTGTCCTTCATCGCGGGGCTGACAGCTCCCCCCGGCCGCAGGATGGGCCACGCCGGCGCCATCATTGCTGGTGGAAAAGGCGGAGCCAAAGAGAAGATTGCAGCTCTCCAGTCGGCTGGAGTTGTGGTCAGCATGTCCCCTGCTCAGCTGGGGAGCACAATGTACAAGGTGAGACTTCAGTGAACAACAGCAACTACAAATGTAAGCAGAGGGAGATAGAATTAGTTTATAGAAGAGATTTATTTGAATGTCAGTCTATCCAAACCCCTATACATGTTGGTGGTTATTTGGGAGTGATTCCTGATGTCAATATCATTTTCTTTGTATATTTACGTTTCATTAGGGCCTAAACAATTCATGGGATTAATCCTGATTAGTCGTTTATTGAAATAATCTTCAACAATTTTAGCAATCGATTAATCATTAGCTGGAGTATAGAGACTCTAAAACATGGCTTTAGATTAAAGAGCAACCCAATTATACCAAGATTGTAAAAAAAAAATCTAAATAATTTGGACTTAAGATAAAAAAAACAAAAAAACTTTTTCACCTGTTGATCTGCTCTATCCAGAACTCCTGAAGTGGAAAAGTTTTAGTTTCACCTGGTTTAATTTCGTGAAAAAACTTCTTTACAGTCGTATGGAAGTCATATTTGAATGTCAAATCATTCTGGCTTAAACATGTATATAAATGTGCTCTTTATCAGAACTACTATTATTTTTAAATTCCTGTCTTAAAATCTGTGTTTTTTTTCCGTTATGCTGGCCAGTTAGTTATACGTCAGCTTGTACACCTAAATTTTGGCAAATCATATATCAACGGTCATCTGTCAATCAAATTTTTTTTCGGTCATAGCATCTTGATTGATATGCCGCAGCTAATATACGCAACGGTTGAAATAAGAATAATTTCCTTTACCATTGAGTTCCGTCCCAGTGTTCACAGTGATGGACGTTTGTATCTTCATCAGCCTTAGAGCTATTAGAACTGACAGCGTTGCGAGGCAAGGGCTCAAACATGTACGGCTGTAAGCCTTCTACAACAAATGAAACTTCTGCCGCCCTGGCGTCCTCTTCCTCAACAACTTTGAAGCTGTTTTTCTCCTCTAAATAAAGAATGTATGACGGAGGAGACTCATCCACAACCTCTGACACAAAATTCTCCTCCTCTTGCATGTTTCCGCTGTCCATAGCGTTCCTTGTCGTTTCTTAGTGCTACTTGGACCCAATGTAATTTCCCATTGGGAACCTACTAGCACTAAGTTGCTAACTGGTTAGCAAGATGCTTCAGAGACACCGGCCACAACCAAACATGCTTTTGAATCTTCCTCAAGAACAATCCCGCCCCCATGATAAACGACCAATCACATTCACTTTATCCACTTCTGTAAATTCGGGCACCACTCAGGAGAATTCGGAATCCAATGGTTAGAACAGCCGTTTCCCCACGACTTTAAGGAACCTTATCAAATTATTAATGGATTAATCAAAAAAATTATCTTTAGATTAATCGATTTGCAAAATAATCGTTTGTTGCATCCCTACATTTCATTAGAAATTATACAGTAGTAACACAAAGAAAGTTTTATTAGCATATAATTCAAAACATAGCTGCTGAATGCAAATGCATGCATGTATAGGTCAAAGATGATACAAAAGAAATCACCAATATCAGCCAAAAATATCACCTGGCCAATGTATTGTTATGTATAGACAGGGATATACCTTTTACCGTATTTTCGCGACTATAAAGCGCATATAAACGTATTTTTTTTCCCCTCAAAATGTGTGGAGCGCCCTATAGTGCGGTGCGCCCTATGTGTGTTGTTACTGCGGACGTTTGAGACCATCATTAGAACGTTAAAGGGGGAAGTGTGGGCATGGATTGTGTATAAAAGAACAGGTACCGTAAATTCTCTAATATAGGCCCGGGCCTTTATTTCACTCAAGTGCATCGCGGTCCAGGCCTTTATTGGATAGAGGCCAGTATTAGAGACAGGCCTCTATTGCTATTTGAGCAAAACAGACTACCAGTGGAATGAATAAAAATGAGATTTTGTGTCTATTTGAACCTATAAAACACTAGGTTCATTTATTGAAAAAGTACAGTTACCATGTCTCGCTTGGTTTGAAGTAAAAAAAATATATAAAAATCCTCCAATTCTGTTTAATTCTCCTCCTCAGTTTCCTCCTCCTCTTCATCTCTCCCTTTATTCTCCTCATCACTCGCGCTGCTCCTCCTGTTCTGCTGCGTGTCTGTTCTCTTCCTCGCGCAGACGGGCAGCAGCAGGGCTTGTCGTTCAGCTGCGCAGGGCTGTGGTACTTGTATGTTACTTACTACCACAAGTATAATGTTGAGGTATGCCCAGAAAAAACGTTTATAGCCCCGGCCTGTATTAGAGACCGGCCATTATTTACCTCCTCTGACAGCGAGACCGGCCATTATTAGAGACCCGGCCGCTATTGGAATACAGGCCAATATTAGAGAATTTACGGTATGTGCTTTATGCAGAACTCCTCGTCTCCTCATTGAGGAGATGATGAAATAGTGGCTGAGGCAGGTGTATGTAAGGAGACCAGGTGGTTTTTTTCCACTCATCACCATCGCTGTTAATCTGTGACTCCATGCGTGCCCATCTCACAGCTGATGTGAAAAACATGGTGAAACAAATGAACGCTGTGCTTGCTGTTATTGCGGGAGGTCTGACAAAGGAACTTCAACCGCTCGACTTTGGTGTGAACCGCGCAGCAGAAGCAGCGAGTTTACATGCAAAGTCAATGCTTCAGCCGCGCGTCAGAACTAACTGGTACAATCTAAACTGCAGGCACCAGGATAATAAAAGCGAACATATTCTGCCGGCAGATTTCTGCATTTTAAGTTAATTTATGCGTCAAACTGTTTCAGAGGAGTGATCATAGCGCTCTGTGTCATCAGCAATGTGTCTGTCTCACGGCCAGCTCCCAGGTTTGATTAATACTTCGTAATAAATACATGAATAAAGCACAAACATACTCAGTTTTGCTCCCGCTCTATTTTTAAATACGTAGTAGAGGTATTTAAATGTAGTAGAGGATATGTAGCGGTATATAAAACCTGCATCCTATAATCCAGTGCGCCTTATGTGTGTGTTAAATACAGTAATGGCACACATAACTGAGACTGCGCCTTCTAGTACTTATGGTCGTAAAAATATGGTAAATAAAATATCTTGGATCAGATTTTATTACAAAAATCTTGGACTTTTAATAATCTCATTGTTGGAGTTTTTTGTCTTCTTAGTAATCTTTAGTAGATTTAGTGTTTGGATAAACCAGTGGTTCCTTGTCTGTTTATCTTGAAAACCCCTGCTTGTTATTGTATATAGCCTTCATGTACGTCCATATGTAAAAAAAGGTTGTTTCTGTTGTTACCAGGTGATGAAGTCTGTGAAAGGTATGTAATGCTGATGATTTAATATGCTATTCCATCAGTTGACCTTACAATGTGCAACATTCTTTGACCAACCAAAACATTTACAAGAAATTTCAATTGAATGAAGGATAAAATCCTCTTAGAGCTGTGATATTTCATTTTCTCTAACATGATAAACACTCTGATTTCTCCAACATCCATATCTATCGAACAGAGTTTTATCTTCCCTCAAAGCATGTTGCAAATCCCAGCATAAACTGAAGTTCAGAGCCACTAGGCTGTTCCATCTGCTGTGTTTGCTCCCCCTCGTTTGACATGTTTCTAAATGTGTACCCCGGTTTGTGCATGATGATTCTGGAAGCTGAGTCTCTTTCTCCATCCCCGGTTTTTGTCTGGTAAATGAAGTTTCAGTCAGAAATGTGTCCATCTGTCGTTTGATTTTTGACATGTTGTTGTGGTTTCTTCCCATTTCGTATTTGTTCTTTCTAATTTATGAAAAGTCTCACAAACATTGCATTTTTGGTCTGTTTATTCTTTTTCCATAGTTTTCTTGATACTGGTATCAAAGCATGTCATGTAGGCATAAGCATGTTACAGCTATAGTTTTCCCTTTGAGACGTGGAGATTACAAAATGCACACTACCAAAAAGAAACCCTAAAAATTCATTGATTCATTAAAATAAAGATGTTAAAGTTATTAAACATGTCAAATTGTAAATACCTCCACCCATCCATTTCTGTCATGCTTGTCCCAAGCGGGGTTGTGAGGGGTGCAGGTGCCTATCTCCAGCTGTCTACAGGCGAGAGGCGGGGTACACCCTGGACAGGTCACCAGTCCATTGCAGGGCAACACACACTCACACCTAAAGAAAATTTAGAGAAACCAATTAACCTAACAGTCATGTTTTTGGACTGTAGGAGGAAACAGAGTACCCAGAGAGAACCCACTCATACTCAGGGAGAACATGCAACTTAATGCAGATAGACTCCGGGCCGGGAATCTAACCAGGAACCAGCTTGCTGCAAGGCGGCAGTGCTACCCACTTACCTATTATATGTAATCAACAGTTTTACTTTTGCTGACTTACTTGATTTTTACACGTTTTAGAGTGATTATACAGTTAAAAATGAAAGTAAAAGTAGACTAGTTATTTTGCACGTTGTATGGAAGACTTTCCAACTAGCATAGATTTATACAGTATGAACAGAAAGTAAAAAAAAAAAAAAAATCAAAATGCTTTTATGTTATTTTTACTGGAAACCCTCCTATTCTCATCATGCCCCAGGTCTTACTGCTCAACATTACATGAAAGCAATTTTAAACTGCTCAGTCACTGAGTGGCATTTTGCAAATAACCAAAATGAAAACATAATTCAAGATATAATGCACTGAAATGGTTCCATTGTTTTGCTGCTCTGCATCCTTTTTTTATTCTGTTTTCCAGTATTTCTTTTGGTGACATGGTTTTCAACTTTAAAAGTCTCTCCGTGTGGCACATTCCGAAAAAGGAAAATATTTCCTCAATAACTCGATAATAAATCTAATAATAATACACTTTCAAATGGACTAGAACAAATCATCGAAAGCTTGACTCTACATAATCCAACATCCGTATCTGTGCTTGGGGGGGTGTTGCTAAAATCTGATTTTAGTTTAAGAAGGCGGCACTCAGTAGTGCCATCAAAACATATTCATACCCCTTGACATTTAGTTGCATTGCAACCACAGACTTTAATGTATTTATTTGGATTGTTTTTATTATGCAAACACAGAGTAGCAAATGGCTGTGATGCGGAAAGGGGGTTTAGAAAACCCCACAAGCCTACTAAGGTTTTCAATTAGGAAAAGTATGTGTATTTATTAATGTTAATATAAATACAGGTGTGCTGTGAATGCCTCATAGGTGCATAGTTGGTTGGCTATCAAATCTACTTTAATTATTAATTGAGGAGAGAGCCAAGAGGCCCACAGCTCAGGACTTAATTGTCACTACACGGTCACAAGTAAAAGGCAAAGAAATGTAGTTATCATCTATCAAGAAGGGCTATACAGTATATAAATATTTATTTACATGTGTACAGAGCGTCTGTATGGATGGACTATTAATTGTATAGATAATCATATAGTAATTGTAAACAAATCCAAGTATTTTACTGCATAAGAAGTACAATATGCAGAGAAAGGTGATCTGGGGAAACTAGACCAAAATTATCTACAGTATGTGCAAAAATAGTGATGTCTTGCTGAGAATTAACGCTTCAGTTCTATTCAAATCAGCTATTCATATGGTGAAACTTAAAGCTGCAGCCTTACGCTACTGGGACAATTTTCTTCTGCAGATTAAGAAAAGCCCAGCAAAGTTTAACGGTAAGAAGGCTGGAGCTAATTACAGGCCATCATGGAAGAAAACTTGTTAGAGGTGTGGTCTCTAAGCATGTTCGTGTGTTTAGATGGTTTTGCTCAACGTCTAGACAATAAATCTAATTGAGAATCTGTGGAAAGATTGTGGAAAAATGCATGTTTTTATAGATGTTCATAGATGACTGAGCTGGAACTGTTTTGCAAAGAACAATGGAGTCGGAACCAAGTTAATTTAGTCACGCTGTGCAACTCCACTCCCAGCTTTATATTCATATATGCTGAAGTGTTGATCACTACTAGTGTTAGCTTTAATTAAAACTCTGTTATACATGTGAGAAGAAAAAGACTCTTCTTGGAGTTTCATTTTAAATGTGCTTCTAACAAAGAACTGCTGAAATAAAGGGGCAACGTTTAATAAGCATGTGTCGACCGGCTGAACCGATGCCACCACCTCTTTATTTAAGTTTATCCCAAGAGAGGCTCTGTTAACAAGAAGTATAAAAAGTGAAGGCATATATTACACCCATTTATCATTCTATACTTTCATTACCACTGCTGGAAACAGTTTGTCGGGTTTACATGAATGCATTGCTACATGCTGCTTCAGACTGGGTTTAATCAGAAGAAAATTTGATCAATATGAAACTTAAGAAGGTGAAAAAGTGAAATGGGTTAAATGGCTGTGAACAGGCAGTGCTGAGTTTATCAACGGTGCTTTTTAGCCTTGAACTACGGCGCAAAGGCCTCTGGGAAATGCAAAGCGTAGGCTGGTTATGAACATGAAAAGTAGAAACTAGAGAGATGGATACAAGATGATCAGAAGGGAGTCTGTTCCTCTTATCTCCAAAAACCTTCAGTAAAGTTTCACGCATTTATATGATGTCTATGCAGCTGTTTACCCTTCAAACTGAAATTATCTTTACACACTTCTTTTTCTCTCCTGCCTAAGCAAAGTAAACGTGATGTTTTCACCTAAGCAGCTCTTTTAATTAAGCCTGTTTTAACTAATTGTATAAAGCCTTTATGATGATAATTTTTATTATTATTATTCAATTAAACAGAGCTCTTTTTTACCTTATGTAGTCATTAGTGCCATAGTTGCCTCAAATACTGGTTCTTGGTTTGGTTGTAGCTAACTGTCATACAAAGTGGTGCCATCATGAAGAAGTATTTCTATATTATAATTATTTTCATTAACCTTTGTTTAACTTTCAGTTTTACTTAATATGACAAATGTTATTTCTAACTCGTCTCTTATGGTACTGTACAGATCATATAGGCTCATTAAACCAAATATTTATCTATAGTATTAATAGCTTTATAAGTTATTTAGTAGTAGAAAGAAGTTAGACTTGCAGAAATGTCTTTCTTGTCAGCTTATCAGGTGCATCATCACAGTTTCGCCCTCATTTCACACCGTTTCATTTTATAAATATAATTCAGACTTCTTTTTTTTTATTGCATTCATTTTATTGCGTAAGCTTTCGTTTTATAAGGTCAAAGGCAATAGAAAATGGAGAATAAGAAAGTGATGCTAAAAAGAAAAATATTTTATCAGAAAACTGTGTAAAGCATGGATTCACATTAAGGTTTAGTCAAAAGATTTAACACTTCAGACAAGGCATAAATATTATAATGATGGCCGTTTGTTTTATTTTCTTTGTATACAACTAGATCTACTTTGTTTTTATTCAATCTTTAAAATTGTTTCTATATTTTATGATGCTTTAGTGAAGCTGAAGTTACTAATGACCTGTTAGATTAGCAGCACTTTTATGGAAGAAACCAAGTAATGTTTAATCCTTGGTTAAAAAGATATTCAATAGCATGTCATAATATTGTCTCGTAATATTGTTAAATTTAACTTCAATACTAACTTTGAGTTCTGACACATCAGTATGGTCTAATTTTGAACCTTTTAGCCTGCAGCAGCTTTTGTTATTGGTATTTATTTAACTGCTTTTCATCTTGCCGTTTCTTCCATATCCCTGCTGAAGAAAGTATTCCCCTGCCACTGACATGTTTTAAACTCTATAAACACGAGTGGACAGTGATGTTGCATGTCAGTTTTTCATCAAATGTTTCACTTTGGATCAAGGGGCAACATTTGCAGTTTAAAGACCCTCTTTTTCCGCACATTGTATAACTAAACCCTGATTCGAATGCATCTCTAATCCATTAGCTCTCTTCTTCATGTCTGTTCACTGATGTTCTCTAACAAACCTCTAAGACCTTCACAGAACAGGCAGGTTATTAATAATAGAAGGAAACTATTCCTGCTGAACCCCCCCTCCTCCATAGTCCAAAGCCAATATGTGCAGCCAAACAGAAGCCTTTAGATTTGGACGCTCTAATAAATTCAACAGTTGGAAAAAGAGGTTACAGACGTTGTTTACGGTGTCTCACGGCTTCATATATCAGGGTTTCACAAAGCTGCTGTCGTGGCTCATTTGTAAAAGTCTTCTCTTTCATTTCACATTTCCCTCTGCTCTTCCCCATTTTAGACCAGGGGTGTTTTTGCTTGTCTCCTTTGACTGACAACCTCTATTTTTCTCATTTTACTCCTCCCCTTGCTCTTCACTTGTCAAACGACAGACCGGACCAAAAGTGTTTCTTCGCCTGTCCATTTGGAAGACCTCTAAAATCCTTCCTTGAAATATCTATTCATTTTGTGACCTTAGATGTACGGTAATGTCTGCTGTTTGTCAACGGCACCGTTCTATATATTTTTGTCAGTTTTTGCCTTCTGTTAAGCTTTCTTTGTTTTCCCTAATTTACATATTTCCTCTTAACCTTATTCGATTCTTTTATTGTCCACCTTTAAGCAGAAAAACAGCAAGCAGAGCCGAGAACACTCCAGTTTCGTAGATATTTATCTTAATTTATGTTACCCTTCTAGGCAGTCACAATGAGATGGTGAGGGTGCATCTTAAGCACTTTTGGCTTTTCATGTTTTTATTTTCTCGCCTTAGGGTGGCAGTATAACTTCATGCATTCAAAAGCCACAGAGGAATGGGCCAACTTGTGCTTGAGTGCTTGTGTGTTCTCTAGACCTGATAAATGACATTTGCATCAAGTTACTCTCCCTTTTGGAATGGAAAATTCTCTGGGAACGACGTATTCTATCATCCTGCGATTTGTGTGATACTCTGCAAATTGATTATGTAAATAGCAACATCCTTTTTAATGGCTAACATAATGCCTTCTCATTTATAGTCACATGGTTGGACTCCACAGATAAACACAGTTAGCATAACCTCACATAAATCAGATTTTTACAAATGTAACCCCCCCATCGATTGGAGGAAGCCATCTGTTTTATTGTTGACAACCAACAAGTGAGCCGTTTTACTGCTCGTGCTTTCCCACACGTATGTTCTGCATGAGGTTGAATCTCATGGCATGAAAAAGAGACACCAGAGCTACTCAGCAGTCTCTCCCCCAACAGCAGATCAGATACACAGGATCAAAACAAGTCTGTATGAATTCCACATGAATAAATCATTCATATCTTTCTGTCTCCCTTCGTTTCACGCTGTGTCTCTTCTTTCTCTTTGTTGTCTGTCTTTGCAGGAGTTTGAGAAGAGGAAAATGTTGTAAATTGCGCTCCAAGACACCCGACTTTTACCCCATTCACCTTGGAAACGAGAGCTGGACATGCCCTGAAGTATCTGTAAAACCCAACATTGAGACACACAAGCAGTGTTTCTATTGTAATTTTTCTGCCATGAACTTGTACCTTGCACATAAAGAGAGAAATAAAACATTAGTGTCTTAATTGTGTTCAAACATTTCTGTTATAAACAGTGTAGAAGCTTTATCGATGTTTTCTTCCACGCCGTGCTACCAGGGTAAAAGGGAGATGCCACAATTTCATCCTGTAACACTGTGAAATGTATTTCATCACCGGTTTCTCTGGCTGTCCACTTAAAAAAAGAAAAAATATATAATTTTCCTCCTGTGTTGTGTGTGTACTTTCAAACTGCATGCACAACAAGTTCCTCAGTCCCCAGTTTTTCTGTGTCTAAGATTTAAAAGACTTTTTTTTTTGTTTTTCTGTTAGACTTTCTGGCGATATCAGACTCTGGTTTATCCTGCTAGAGCCACTTATCTGTTGGTACCGCTGGTAAAGATATTTAAAAAGGCTCAAAATGGTATACGTCTGACAGAAAAACAAGATTAAACACAAAACATAAGAATTTTGTGTTTTTCTCTTTATTTTAATCTATAAACTTTGATTGGTAACCTATGCCTCTGGAATAGGTTACCAATGAATGAATGTGACACGAAGCTACCCATAATTCCAAAGGGACCAAACAATTCATGTAAGGAAGATTTTATTTTTAAAGTCAGGGGAAAACTTTGAGGTTAACCAGAATTATATCTAAAATTGGAGCAATAAATAGTGTTTTAGTCAAGACCACACCAACTGAGACCAAGGAGCTCAGACACAAAAAAAGACCATATTTGGTCTCGGCCTCTTAACGTCTTGGCCTTATCTCGGTCTCAGTACTCCTTGGTCTTTGTTGGTTTGTCTTGACTACACTAGCAATAACTGGAAATATGAAACATGATGATTTACAACAACAAGAAAGCAGGAAGCACAATGTCAGGAGTAATAAAAGCAGTAAAAGGACTGCTATAAGTCAGCATTCCACTGTCCTGCAAGCTCTAAATGTATTGATCCAGCACATCCGAATCAAATGAGTAGGTAATTCATTCCTGAGCGAACATGTGAAGGAGGGCATTTAGCTTCTGATTCAGCTGCATCAAACAGGCCTGTTGAAGATGCTGGTGGGATACCCCGCTAAAGCTCAATGTTGAGAGCTGCATCATTTTCTTTACATAACATTTAGCTTCTGCTTACAAGAAAATCTTTTAAGTTTCTGTTTTGTTTCCTAAACAACCTTTCTACTCTGTTGCACCATAATGGGGGATGACAACAGCTGCAAATTAGCTCAAAACTAAATTGCAGCTCATGTAGACAGCTCTGTAAACTCCAGGCAATTTTGTGTTTGGTGCAGTTGATCACACATGGTGCGTCTGAAAAGTATCTTACTGAACAAGCAGAGTTCTCACAGTTATAAATGGTAGTGTAAAAAACTGTCGAATGCAAAGGTAATGTTTTCTCATACAGGATAAATGCTAATATGTGTTTACAAAAAGATTTTGGCTTTGCTGTGAGCCACAATTCCTCTCTTAGGGCCGGTTTGCGGCAATGTAGTTTGTACAAACTA